>NW_012105686.1:2113827-2121204 GCF_000951045.1 Mandrillus leucophaeus | reverse complement strand
AAAGGAAACTGCCAAATTCAGAAAATGGAATATTATTCAGTGCTAAAAAGAAATAACTATCAAACCATGAAGAAACACAGAGGAAACTTCTGCATATTAATGAAAGAAGCCAATTTGAAAAGGCTACATACTGCATGATTCAATTATACAACATTCTGCAAAAAAAGCAAAACTGGCAGATAATGAAAACATCAGTCATAGTCCAGGGCCAGAGGAGAGAGAGGGATGAATAGGTAGAACACAGATTGTTAGGCAGTGAAAACACTCTTTATGATAGTATAACAGTGGGTATATGACATTATATATTTGGCCAATATGAAATGGAATGTGCAAAAGGAGTGAACCCTAATGTAAACTGTATAGACTCTGGGTGATAATGATGTGTCAATATAGGCTCATCAATTATAACCAATGTACTACTCTGATGGTGGATATTGATAGTGTAAGAGGCTATTCAAGTATAGAGTCAGGAGGTATATGAGAATTCTTCATACCTTCTACTCATTTTTTGCTGTGAACCTAAAACTGCCCGAAAAAATAAAGTCTATTTTAAACAACCCACTAAAAATTCAGGATATTTTTAAAGAATGAATAAGTAAATAAACTGCCGATAATGACAGGGAACTATCAAAGGGATATGAGTACCATCTGAAAGAGCTTCAAATGGCCAAAAACTGGAACATTTTGAACAACAAAAATATAAAGCAGTATTGATTCATACCCCAAAGTATAAAATAAATAATCATGAGTCCATACTGATATAAATAAATGATTTAATAAGTAAATTAACATAGGAGAATAGACAAATCTCCCATCCAAAAAATTCTAAATAATTAAAGTAGATACTTTCCTCTTCAGCAAGTAGAGTATAACTTTCCACTTTTCATTTGTGGATTGCAAATAGTGAGTTTCTTCCCAAGGGTACAGTATGAAAATGGGAGAAATACTAAATTTACAATGGTGAAACCTCACAAACACTGTTTCAGTCAGGTAACCAAGGTTAATATCAACAATGATAAATCATGTCAATAGCATGTAGCCTTAGTGTGATCTGGTGAAAATGACACGTTACATCTATAGTGGTCCTCCCAAAAACATATTACTCAACCTAATCATGAAGAAAACAGACAAATTCCACTGAGGAACAATTTACAAAATACATGACCATCATTCCTTAAAATTGTCAAGTTCATCAAAAACAAGGAAAGTCTGAGAAACTCTCATAAGAGGAGCCTAAGGAGACATAACTATCAAATTCAATGTGGTTTCCTGGATGCAGTCTTAGAAGAAAAAGAAGACCTCAGCGAAAAATAAAGGAAATCTAAATGACACATGGACTTTGGTTAATAATATTGTATCAATCATGATTCATTAATTGTGACAAATGTGCAATACTAATATAAGATTTTAATAGCAGGGAAAACTGAGATCAACTTCCTTGACTGTCTTCACGATAAGTCTGTAAATTTAAAATAACTCTACAATACAAAAATTTATTAAATTCCTGCTTTAAATGACCTAATTTTAGGCTATCTACAAAAAAACTTCAAATATAAAGATAAAGGCAGATTAAAAATAAAAAGATGAGAAAGATCATGCAAACACTAATCAAAAGAAACAAAAATGGCTATGTTACATATTAGGTAAAGTACATTACAAAGCAAATACACAATATTTTGTATTTGCAGAGCAAATCCAGAAACACAGAGAGATATATTACATAATTATAAAAGGATAAATGCAACAAGAAGACATGACAATCCTAAACATGCATGCACCAAACAACAGAAATACGAAATATGTTAAACAAAAATTGATAGCACTGAAAGGAGAAATTAAGAACCCAGAATTATACCTAGGAAACTGAATACCATGTTGTCAATAACTGCTAGATCTGGCAGGTAGAAAATCAGAAAGAACAGAGAATAATGCAATATTCTCAACAATAGAATCTAATGGACATGTATAGACTACTCTATTCAACAACAGCAGAATATACATTCCTTTAAGTGCCTGCAGAACATGTAACAAGATGGATCATATCTTGGACCACAAAATAAACTTCAACAAAGTTAAACAAATAGAAATCACACAGAGTATGTTTTCTGACTACAATGGAATTAAAACAGAAATTAATAACAGATAAGTAGACTATTTCTAACACTTGGAAATTAAGCAGCATGCTTCCAAATAATCCATGTATAAAGGAGAAGGTATCAAGGGAAATAAAAAATATATTTAACTGAATTTTAAAAAACCAACATATAAAGATTTCTGAAACACAGTTTTTCCTTTGGTTGGTAGTGTGGAGGCCACAACATACCTGGAGTTACTGTAAAAGATGTGAACTGGCAGGAGTTTTTCAGACCTCTGGCAGCCTTCCCCAAAAAGTCCAGAAGTTGAAAGTCCCAAGACATGTTCAAGCTGGCCAAGTGTAAAGACCTTGCTCCCTATAATGACAGCTGATTCTATACATGAACTGCTTCCATAGTACAGTATCTGTACCTCCCAGGTGGAGCTGGGGTCGGTTCCATTACCAAACTCTATGGGGGATCTTGAGAAATGGCCTCAGGCCCAGACACTTCAACCAGGGATCCAGGAGTATGGCCAGCTGGGTCCTCCGAGTCCTGGAAGGACTGAAAATTGTGGAATAGGACCAAGACAAGGGCTACAAACCTAACACCTTTGGTGCAAAGAGATCTGGACAGAAATGCAGGATAGGTGGTGACTGCCAACAAGAAGCATTAGAACAAAAGATGCTGGGTTAATAATTGCCTCATTAAAAAGAAAATCTGAAACACATCTTAAGCAGTGCTGAGAGGAAAATCTATAACATTAATTATATTAGAAAACAGAAACATTTTTCAAATTAACAATATAAGCTTCCTTAAGTTCTTCTTTCAAAACTTGTAAAAGGGACAGCAAAATAAATACAAAATAAACAAAAGGAACAAACAGTAAAGGTAAGAGCAGAATGCAGTGAAATTGACACACCAAAACAACAGAGAAATTTGATGAAAACCACGTTGGCTCATTGACAAAATAAACAGAATTATCAATCTTTTAGCAAGACTGACAAAGAAAAAGTAGAGAAGATACAAATTACCAATATCAGGAATGAAACAAGATATCATTACCAACCCTGCAAATGTCTAACAGTTAAGGGAGTGCTACCAACAAATCTGTACACCCAAATTTGACAACTTAGATGAAAGGGACTGATACCTTGAAAACTACAAACTTACACAACTAATCCGATATGAAACTAATAATTTTGAATAGCTCTATTCAGCAATTATGAATTATGAAATTCATAATTTTAAAACTCCCAAAAATTAAATCTCCAGGACATGGTTTCACTGGAGAATTCTACCAAATGTTTAAATAATAATTATCACTGATTCTAAACAGTTTATTTTATAAAATAGAAAAGGAAGTTTCACAGACAAACACAGTACAAGAAAATAAAACTACAGATGAATATTCCTCATAAGCATAGCTGCAAAATCCTTAACAGAATATTAGCAAATATAATTCAGCAATAGAAAAAAGAAATTATACATGATGGGACCAAATGGAGTTTATTCCAGGGTTGCAAGGATGTTTCAATATCCAGAATCAGTCAACGAAATCTACCATACTAACAGCTTAAGAAAAAAAAAAAGTGGTGCAGAAAAGCATTTGACAAAATGGTATGCACATTAAAGATAAAAATTCTCTTAAAAATAGGAATAAAGGGAAATTAACCTGATAAAGAACATCTACAAAAAAAAACAAAAAAAAAGACTTACAGCTAACATTGTACTAAAAGATTAGACTATAGAAAAACATCCTTTTTTCTATTGTTATTGTTGGAAACCAGGCAAAAATATCAACACTGACCACTCTTACACAATATATTCCTAGCATCAAAAATGCTATCCAATGCAGTTAAGACAATGCAGTTAATACAAGGCTTATTAATTATACAGGAAGAAATAAAAGTGCCCCTGTGTATAGATGGCATGGTTGTCTGCATAGATAATCCCAATAAGTTTGCAAAAAAAAAATTTAGAACTGTTAAGTGAGTTCAGAAATGCCACAGAATACAAAGTAAACATACAAAAATCAATTTTATTTCTGTATACTGGAAAAAGAATTTAAAAACACTGTAAGTAAAAATGCAAAACCATTTGCAATTGAGGAAATAAACTCAAAAGATATTTTAAATCTAAAAAGTATATAGGACTTTAATGCTGAAAATTATGAAGTACTGGTAAAAGAAATCAAAGAAGATGTAAATAAATAGAGATACATACTATCTACATGGATTAGAACATAGATGTCAAATCGTTCCAAATCAATACACAAGATTAATGTGATCCTTATGAAATCTCAACAAGCTTTTGTATATATAAGGTTATTCTAGAATGTATACACAAAGGCAAAGTAATTAGAATATCCAAAACAATTTTGAAAAGGAAGAAAAATGTGGGATGAATTAGCCTACTCTCTTTTAAAACTTATTATAAAGCTACAGTAATTAAGACTATGCAGTACTGGTGAAGGCATGAGCGTGTAGATCAGTAGAACAAAATAGAGAACCCATAAATAGGTTCACACATATATGTCCAGATGATTTTTTGATACATGCCTAAAAGCGATACAGAGAAAAAACAATAACCTTTCTGCAAATGACGCTGGAACAATTAGACATTCATAAAGCCAAAAAATTAAACAGAAAATAAACTTAAACCTCACTTTATTTAAAAGTTAACTCAAAATGGATTATGGATTACATGCAAAAGATAAAACTCTAAAAATTTTAGAAAAAAAATGGGATAAATCTTTTGGATCACAGTTCTTAGAATTAACATGAAAAGCATGACTGATAAAAAGAAAAAACTAATAAATTCGACTTTGTGTTAGTCCATTTTCATGCTGCTGATAAAGACATTTCTGAGACTGGGCAATTTACAAAGGAAAGATACTTAATTGCACTCACAGTTCCACGCGGCTGCAGAAGCCTCACAATCATGGTGGAAGACAAGGAGGAGCAAGTCTCATCTTATGTGGATGGAGACAGGCAAAGAGAGGAGCCCTTCTGGATGGAAGTTCCCATTTAATAATCATTAGGCCTCATAAGATTCATTGACTATCATGAGAACAGTATGGGAAAGACTTGCCCCCTGGATTCAATTACCCCCTAATCGGGTCCCTCTCACAACACGTGGGAATTCAAGATGAGATTTGGGTGGGGACACACCGAACTCATATCAGACTTTAAAATGTACAAATTTGCTATGTGAAAAAAAGACAAACACTGACTGGGGGAAAATATTTGCATATGGTGTATCTGAAAAATGTCTTAGATCAAAATATATAAAGAAGATTCAAAACTCAACAGTAAAAAACAAACGAACAAAAAAACCCAAATAATCCTTTTAGAATACAGGCAAAAGACATGAACAGATATTTCACTGTAGAAGGTATAGTGAATAAGTACATAAGCACATGAAAAGATGTTCAACTTCATTAGTTATCAGATAATTGTAAATTGAAGCCACAATGAGATATAACTACACACCTATTAGAATGGCTAAAAAATTGTTTAAAAACAAAGTGACAAAAGAAAATACTGGGTGAGAATGGAGAGAAACTAGGTCATTCATTTATTTTTGGTTGGAATGTAAATGGTAAACCCTCTCTGAAGAACACTTTGGCAATTTTTTAAAAACAAACTAACATGTAACTAACAGGTCACTCAGCAATTTCACTCCTAGAAATAATTATTTCAGAGAAATGAAGACTTACGTTCACATAAGAACTTGTATGTGAATTTTTATAGAAGCATTTTTTAGTAATAGCCAAAAACTTAAAATAACTCAGATGTCTTTCAATTGATAAATGGTTAAATAACCTAGGTTTATCCATACCATGTTATACTAATCAGTAATAAAATTAAATACTTCAGTATAAAATGAAATACTTTAGTGAAATACTTTAGTATTTCATTTTATACGTAAATATTTCATTTTGTTATATAAGTATTTCATTTTATTATATGAGTATTTAAGTATTTCTTTTTATTATATAAGTATTTCATTATATTTAGTATAAATACTAAAGTACTTCATTTTATAACTGATTAGTATAACATGGTATGGATAAACATAGCTTATTTATTTAATTTTTAGAAATATAAAAATATACATTTATGATGATTTTACTTGTATTTCATGGCAACGAGTAATGGATACATGTCATCAAACCACTATCCAAATAGTGCCCCTGCTTTTTATTTCTCCAAACACAGTTTAAGGCCATATGTTTCAATGTAGTTGCTCATAAAGCTCAGTTTATTTTTTCACTGTCCCACAAATATATACAGAGTGCTGCTCCATATCAAGCACAGTGCTATGATAGAAACAGTAGTGAGCAAAAATGACAGTCTCATCTTTAATAGGGCTTTCAGAAGTGAATGAGCTAATAAAGAAATAATTAAATTTTTATGACATGTAATATAAAAGAAGAATGTCTTAGAGAATATGAAAGGGATACAATAGTCAAAAATGTCCTTTTTACATATTATTTAAACTGAGATCCAAAGAATATAAAGAAATCAACTGTCCAAATGTATTTGCTTTCAACATATTTCATGAATCTGTCTACTATTTTTTGTCTCCTCAACACAACCTAGTTTAAAACACTGTCTAACAGCACTCACGTGGATCATTACAATGGCCTTTTCCCTGAGCTCCCCAGATCATTTCTGTTTCCATTATATCCTAGGCTCCATATGATTAAAAGGAAAATCAGATAATCTGATTCTTCTGCTTAAAACTCTTTCATGACTTCTAGGATAAAGGTTAAATCTTCAACAAGCCCTTTACATTTGCCTGATCTCACCTTTCCTATCACCATGGCCTGAGGTTGGGCCACTATCCATCTCGCTCTCTCCTTTCAGGCAACCTGGCATCAGGGGCTTAATAATAGCACTATGTGGTCTCCAGCCTTAGCGCTGTACTGAGCTCTGGCCTCTGCCCCATGTGTTAGTATGTTTGCCTTGCTAGATCTCAGCTCAAAAGTCTTTCCTGAACCCCATCCTAGAATAGATGCTCTATGTAACAAACCCATGACATCCTTTATCTTTTCTTTACAGTATGCACAAAATGTGGCTATTTTAATAAGTATCTTGTCCACTCCACTAGGTTGAGGACAGAAAGGATCTCTCTCTCTCAACACTATATTTCCAAGCAGAGTGTATTGGTTGGCATAAGCAAATGTTTAATAAATTTGCTAATTGAATGAGTAGATAAATGAACTACTAATTTTTTGTTAAATTTACTAAGATTCTTCAAAATATTATGATTGAATTAAATAGAGATGTGATTGTTA
>NW_012105686.1:2106717-2111772 GCF_000951045.1 Mandrillus leucophaeus | reverse complement strand
TTAGTCAGGAGTGGGGAAATTGATTTAAATAGCTGAATAGAATCAGATTTCTTCCACCGAAGTTTTAATTCATGCCATTTTATAGGATTTTTTTCTAGGTTTCCCTGTCTGAGGCAGACTTTCACAGATATGATACCAAATTCTCTTTCAAAAATAAAACATGAATGACCAAAGACTTTTGCAATTTAGTTTTATGAATCAGTAATCTCTACAATCAATTCTTCTTGTTTGCATTTTATCTATTCTCTGATAACAGCCAGAAATATCAAGAGAGTGTAATTTAATTTTGCATTTTTAAGTACAAAAGAAACATAAAGGGAAATTTCATGAATGTATATGGAAGAGGAAAAGATTATGGACATAGTCATATTTTTGCCTATATTTGCTGTTGTAAGAACTATTTATGGTTAACTCTATGTAATAACATGGTTATATATATATTTTATAATAGTCCAGCATTAAAACCATCACTTCTTCCTCTTCTATTTTATTTTATTTTATTTTATTTTATTCTTTTAGAGACAGTGTCGCACTCTGTCACCCAGGCTTGAGTATAGTGGTGTGATCATAGCTCATTGTGGCCTCAAATACCTGGGCTCAAATGATTCTTCTGCCTCAGCCTCCCAAGTAGCTGGGACTGCAGGCATGCACTACCATACCTGGATATATTTTTAAAAATTTTTTGTAGACACTGGGTCTTGTCCAGGCTGGTCTTGAACCCCTGCCCTGAGTCAATTCTCCTACCTCGACCTCCCATAGTGCTGGGATTACAGGCATGAGACACATGCCTGGCCTCCCTCTTTTTTAACCTTGGCAAGTTCCCAGAGTAACCAAGGAATGACCATGGGAAAAGTGATGATTATTGGAAACAGTAATTAGACAAATGTAAAATGAGGAAAATGTAGGAAGAATGAGGTGCAATGTGTTGGCTACCTGTAGCAGAGAGTAAGTTTTCTTGGTAATGAATTGTTATTTTCAAAGTAAATTTTTAGTTTTTCACCAAGATGAACACTTAATTTCATAGCTGATTTAGGTTCTGGGGCCTTCCACTCCTCTCAGAGTGATGACACAGGTGTGACCTGGTGCATCTCAGACTGAGGTAACTTTGGTATTGGTGAAATGTGAGAACAGTGGGCAGAATTTTGGGAGCAGATCAGATGTGGGATCAGGTAAACATGGAGTGCTTAAAAATGGGTAAGAAAATTTAAGTTTCAAGTGAAATTTGAAGCAGTTCAATTGAAAAATGCTTGTGGTATATAGGGTGAAAATAATCAATTTAAATGAAATTTCAGGAAGGAGAACACGTTGATTTTACTTTCTCACTGAACTCTCATGAAAACTGAAGAAAAAGACCACAAGCCTCCTTGGAATAATACTAGTACCACAGCCATAAATATTCGAAGAATTATTCAGAGTAAGTTTAGAAAAACTCATTTACTTTCTGTCTACATACTTAGCAAGGATATCGATAATTACCATTAAAATGCACATATTGGAAAACACAAAAAAAAAGTAGCTCTGGAGAAATTTGGATATCTCCAAAGCATACACACACTCTAACTTTTTTCTATGTTGAAAGGATCTCAACATCATTCTTCTACCTCCCAATATTTTAAACGTAGAGAGTAAATATTTTTGTCCTTCATATTGAAATTCTGAATATATTTCCTACTAGAAATATATCCAATATAATTAAACTTTTCCTGTGCTAGGATGGAGTCTTGGCTCAACAGGAGACCAAGAAGACTTCAAAACAGACTTGATAAGGCAGTTCATTTGCAAAATTTCTGATTCAATTCAGTGCTTCATGCAGATTTTGAAAGCTGCAAAATGTCATTACATTCTAATACCAAATTGTCCCTATAGATTATCTGTGGTACCCTCAAATCTACTTGTTTGGAAGGTTTTCAGGAGTCTCTCATAGCTACACTTGCACATAAAAGAGAATGAAATTATAACATACTTGGATGGAAAAATCTCCATTTTGCCAAAAAAATTTGTTTTTTCTACAGTGTTTATACCTTCATATTAATTTTCAGAATCAAAAGATTAGAAATATTTCACATCTAGTTATGACTGGCTGACGTTGTCTATGTTTCTCTGAAGCCAGGTATGTGTGTCTGAGAGACAGGAGACAGAGAAACTTCCAGCAGGTTTGCCCCCAAAATTGACATGTCAGCTCAAATTAAATATCATCTTGTCTGATGCGTTTAGCATTTTATTTTACTTGAGAGGGAGTCTTGTTCTGTCACCCAGGCTGAAGTGCAGTGGCACAATCTTGGCTCACTGCAACCTCCGCCTCCTGGGTTCAAGCGATTCTCCTGCCTCATCCTCCCGAGTAGCTGTGATTACAGGCGAGCACCACCATGCCCGGCTAATTTTTTGTATTTTTAGTAGAGACGGGGTTTCACAGTGTTAGCCAGGATGGTCTGGATCTCCTGACCTTGTGATCCGCCTGCCTCGGCCTCCTAAAGTGCTGGGATTACAGGCATGAGCCACCACACCTGGATGCTTTGTTTTTATTTTCTAATATCCAATCTGGAGGCATTATATTTAATGGATTAAACCATTAAATGAATGTGTATTACCAGATGAGAAATTTAGAATCCATGAATTAATGTTTGGCTAAAGTTAGGTCTACTGAGCAGCACTAATTTAGATATTTAAGGCTAAATATATAATTTTTAAAAATCTAGGTTTAAAATTTTTCTTCATTAGTTAATTCATCTTTGCTTTCTTACATATTAAAAGGAGAAAAGTGTGGTTACTCCAGACACACGTTTTCCTTTTCTGCTGTAATCCCCTCAGAGTTCAAGAACTAATGTCACATTCATATTCTCTTAAAAAAGAATATACTGAAATTGCCCCTTTTAATTTTCAAAACATTAAACTCAACTCTATTGATATAAAAATGGTACTAGATTTCCCTTTTCCTAACTGAAGGCTTATTTTTCCACATTTCTAGAGGCCAACTGATTACATCACTGCTTATTTTAAATATTCAAAGGCTCCCAGAGCCTGCAGGTATATGAACTCTTTAAAGTCTCTGTAAACTACTGTCTTGGTAGTTTCTTACTATTCTCCCCATTATACAGATGATATACTCAGTCAGTCTTCCTAGAGCATATCCTTTTGACTTCTGAATTTTCATTAGCTATCCATAGAAAACCTCTCATTTTTCTGTAGGCTCTACTTAGCCTTCAGAGCACTGTTTGAGAGAGATTCTCCTTTAATAGAGTATCCCCAGCTCCTTTAGATAACATCAGATGCTTTTCTCTGTGTTCCCATAACACCTTACATCCATGTCTATTTTAGTTTTTCATGCAATGTGTTTTAATGGGTTTACCAGTGTTGCCCTTCCCCTTGACTTTGAGCTCCTTGAGGGTGTTCAACACCTTCCCCAGAGCTAAGCATAGTGTCTGACAAAGGAGATGCTCATTGTATGTCTATCGATGAAAAACAGGTATATCTGAAATTCTACTATGTTCTTCCAGCATTAAGCCTTACTCTGAGAATGTTATATCATTGTCAATCTTTTAGTTTTATATTATTTAATTATCTACAGAATTCACACACTTTTCTAAGAATTCTCAAACCCACTGGTTGAATATTACCTCTGTGCATTAACTACTTGCTTTTCTGGGCTACCCACACAACGACCAAAGGTTTTTGTGCTTTCTAGAAAAAGCCCTAAAGCAGGAAAGCAGGGGAATGTCCAGCCAAATGCTTTGGGTGAGATTAAAAGTATGTGTTGCTCTGAAATCAAGAAGCAATGTGGAGCAGGGCAACAAAAGCATCTCCTACAGCTTCCACTCTAGTGTTACAGGTTTTATCAAGAAGGAATGCCAAGCTTTATCAAATAACTATTCCCATATCTTTTTAACTCATTAATGTGATAATTCACATTAATTGATCTGCTAATGTTCAGCCAATCTCTGATTGCTGGGCTAAATCCTAATGTTCAACCAATTTCTGATTGTTAGGCTAAGTCTAAGTTGGTCATAATGAATTATCGTATTCATAAGTTGCTGGACTCAGTGTGCTAATCCTATGTTTGGAATTTATATAATTTATGCAACTAAATTCAGGAGTGGTATTTTTCCTTTTTCACTCTATCCTTATCAGGTGATGGTATCAACTTACGCTAGCCACATAAAATTAATTTTAGATTTTTCCATCTTCCTTCTGACTCTCTGAAAGAAATCGTATAAAAATTGAATTATTTAGTTATTTAAATATTTCATCAAACCTGTCAGTAAAACTACTAGGCCTGAAGTTCTTGGCAGAAAGATTAACAATAGTAGATTCTATTTTTGTTAATGGGCAACTATTTTTTGATAGAGTTATTATGTTTTCCTAGTAATTTACCCCCATTTCATTGACATTTTCAAATTTATAGTTTGCTTACTCTCTTCTTGTTTATAATAGCTATATTTATTGTTCTGTCATGTCTTCCTTTTATTCTGTTACATTTTTCTTTTTCTTAATCTCATGGATTTTTTTCTTTTTTTTTTGAGGCAGAGTCTCGCTTTGTCGCCAGGCTGGAGTGTAGTGGCGCAATCTTGGCTCACTGCAACCTCTGCCTCCCGGGTTCAAGCAATCCCCCTGCCTCAGCCTCCAGATTAGCTGATACTATAGGCACACACCACTATGCCTGGCTAATTTTTTGTATTTTAGCAGAGACGGGGTTCCACTATATTGATCAGGATGGATGGATTTGTTTATTTTATTAGACTTAAAGACAACTGACATGGTTTGGCTATGTCCCCACCCAAATCTCATCTTGAATTGTAGTTCCCATAATCCCCACTTGTTGTGGAAGGGACATGGTGGAGATAATTGAATCATGGAGGTGGACTGCCCCATCCTGTTCTTGTGATAGTGAGTTAGTTCTCAAGAGATCTGATGGTTTTATAAGGGGCTTCCCCCTTCTCTGGGCTTTCATTCCTCTCTATCTTCCTGCCACATGAGGAAGGACATGTTTGCTTCCCCTTCGGCCATGATTGTAAGTTTCCGGAGGTTTCCCCAGCTATGCTTAACTATGGGTCAGTTAAA
>NW_012105686.1:2103641-2106292 GCF_000951045.1 Mandrillus leucophaeus | reverse complement strand
AGAAAATGAAATGTGTTCAAATAATACATTTGCTGATTTTACTAAAATTAACATATTACAAGCTCATTCATATTTCAAAAGTCCTCAATTTGACTGCTATATTATTATGAGGGGTTGGTAAACAACAGCCCATAGGCCGAATCTGGCCCACCATCTGGTTTTCTACGGCTCGCCAACTAAGAATAGGTTTTACCTTTTTAAGTGGTTGAAAAGATCAAGAAAAGAATATTTTGTAACATGTGAAAATTATACAAAATTCAAATGTCAGAGTCCATAAATGAAGTTATATTGGAATACAGTCATGCTCATTCATTTACATATAATCTATGGCTGTTTCTGCACTACAACTGCAGAATTGAGTAGTTATAACAAAGACTGTATGTCCTAAAATATTTGGTATCTGACTTTTTACAGAAAAATTTTGCCAACACTTGTTATTAGTAGGGCTTCATAACAGGCCTATCATGGATTTTGATCCTTACTGGAATCTCTGTTTCCTTCATCCCGCATTTTTGTGTGTTGACCTGTGCTGACATTAGAACATATCCTTGCTCTACTGATTTAAGACAAATACAGTTGCCTAAATCCTTTGCTGTTTTTCATTAGTCACCTAAGTGATCTCCTGGTGCCTAGGCCTCCTCTACCACAGAACCAACCCCAGTCTGCCTGTGTGTCTGGTCTTAAATCTTAGATAAGATAATCTGAGAGTGCCTCTCATGGATTGCCCAACCACTTAATCAAGTGTGTAAGTGAAAATTGCTCTATAAATCAAATTATTACAGAGCAAATCATAGCCTCCCTGAGGAAAATGCTATAAATGAGCTTTGTTTTTCTGAACAAGAATCTAGCATCGAGGGAAGTAATGATGCAAGGTAAAAACATAGTAAATTTGTGTGAATGGTTAAAAGTATCAAAAACATCTTTCACATTATAAGCTTTTAGAACTGGAAATATCTTTGGAAATGATTCAATTATATGAATTTTAGATGACAAAACTAAGGGTGATATGCCTTCTTTCCCATGGTCAGATAGTGGGTATCACAGACTGCACCAAATCTCACATCTTCTATTCCCAGCCCAGGCCACTAGCTTCTCTAACAAAATGGTAATGAGTGTATTCTCTTATTATAGAAAAATAATATATTATGTAAGGAGCATAGAAGATACAAAATGTTATTGCATTTTATTGAAAGTTTAATGGGTCCAAAATTAATCTTAACTTAAAGATCATTAATTAAAATTAATTTATTTTTCTTTGCCTACCTTCTAAAAATGTAGGATTCTGTTTTATGCTATATTTCTGAAGGTGGAATTCGAAAGTGTTAGTCAGGAGTGGGGAAATTGATTTAAATAGCTGAATAGAATCAGATTTCTTCCACCGAAGTTTTAATTCATGCCATTTTATAGGATTTTTTTCTAGGTTTCCCTGTCTGAGGCAGACTTTCACAGATATGATACCAAATTCTCTTTCAAAAATAAAACATGAATGACCAAAGACTTTTGCAATTTAGTTTTATGAATCAGTAATCTCTACAATCAATTCTTCTTGTTTGCATTTTATCTATTCTCTGATAACAGCCAGAAATATCAAGAGAGTGTAATTTAATTTTGCATTTTTAAGTACAAAAGAAACATAAAGGGAAATTTCATGAATGTATATGGAAGAGGAAAGGATTATGGACATATCATATTTTTGCCTATATTTGCCGTTGTAAGAACTATTTATGGTTAACTCTATGTAATAACATGGTTATATATATATTTTATAATAGTCCAGCATTAAAACCATCACTTCTTCCTCTTCTATTTTATTTTATTTTATTTTATTTTATTCTTTTAGAGACAGTGTCGCACTCTGTCACCCAGGCTTGAGTATAGTGGTGTGATCATAGCTCATTGTGGCCTCAAATACCTGGGCTCAAATGATTCTTCTGCCTCAGCCTCCCAAGTAGCTGGGACTGCAGGCATGCACTACCATACCTGGATATATTTTTAAAAATTTTTTGTAGACACTGGGTCTTGTCCAGGCTGGTCTTGAACCCCTGCCCTGAGTCAATTCTCCTACCTCGACCTCCCATAGTGCTGGGATTACAGGCATGAGACACATGCCTGGCCTCCCTCTTTTTTAACCTTGGCAAGTTCCCAGAGTAACCAAGGAATGACCATGGGAAAAGTAATGATTATTGGAAACAGTAATTAGACAAATGTAAAATGAGGAAAATGTAGGAAGAATGAGGTGCAGTGTGTTGGCTACCTGTAGCAGAGAGTAAGTTTTCTTGGTAATGAATTGTTATTTTCAAAGTAAATTTTTAGTTTTTCACCAAGATGAACACTTAATTTCATAGCTGATTTAGGTTCTGGGGCCTTCCACTCCTCTCAGAGTGATGACACAGGTGTGACCTGGTGCATCTCAGACTGAGGTAACTTTGGTATTGGTGAAATGTGAGAACAGTGGGCAGAATTTTGGGAGCAGATCAGATGTGGGATCAGGTAAACATGGAGTGTTTAAAAAATGGGTAAGAAAATTTAAGTTTCAAGTGAAATTTGAAGCAGTTCAATTGAAAAATGCTTGTGGTATATAGGGTGAAAATAATCAATTTAAATGAAATTTCAGGAAGGAGAACACGTTGATTTTACTTTCTCACTGAACT
>NW_012105686.1:2068244-2099546 GCF_000951045.1 Mandrillus leucophaeus | reverse complement strand
CTCTTTCATTTATAAATTACCTAGTCTCAGGCAGTTCTTTATAGCAGCATGAGAATGAACTAATACAACAGCTAACACTTGGCTTTGCTGTTTCTGTCTATTGTAACTTATTTTCTATTTTGTTGATTTCTGCTTTTTCATTTTACTCTCCCTCTGATTTCTTTGAATACTTTTGTTATTCATTCTTAGTTTTAAATGAGATATGTAACACCTAATTTTTAACCTTTCTACTTTTCTCATAAGACCACATAAGGTTATGCATTTATCTATAAAGAATGCCTTATTTGCATTCCATGTTTATAAAAATATTTACATTTTAATTCAGTTTTAAATGTTCTATTATTTGAATTATAATTTATTCTTTGATATGGACTATTTAGCAGTATTTTGGTAATGTTCAAACAAGTGTAATCTTTCTAGTTATCTCTTGTGCTTGCTTTCTAACATAATTACATTGTACTTCCAGAACACAATCTCTTAAATTTCTTGAGGCCTTTGTTGTGCGAATATAGGTTCAATTTTTATAGATTGTTCAGGTCCGTGTTTGAAAAGAGGGTACATTTTGCAGATGATGAATACATATCTTTTAGTTCAAGCTTTTGGATCATGTTCAAGTGTTCAATGATTTTATTTATCATGTCTGTTTTATCTATTAGGTATGAGAACATTATCTGAAAATCTCCCACTATGTTCATGGATTGATGCACTTCCTGTGTAATTGTGGAATTTTGACAATTTTTGCCTTCAGATCTGTTTTGTGTGATGTCAACATAACTGCAATAGTATTTCTCTGATATATTGTTTTACACATATGGAGTTTCAACTTTATTGTACGCTTTTTTGTTACAGATACCCATCTTGTGGATGTGGTACATGCCTCCCCTGTTTTCTTTCTGTAGCACAAATGCTATAGTTAGGAGCCATCCTGTAAATGAAAGCCTTATGGTACAAATTATTCAACAGCAACAAAAGGAACCTGAATTCGTGAGCACTGTGGAGTCACCTTTCTACCCTTTAATATTTATCTTTGGGCATGAACCATTTGTTTTGGTTTTCTCCTATATGCAGTTACGTTTAATCTTAACTAATACTCAGACATATGTTCTATGGAAATGTTAAAGATTAATTGAACACAACTCCACCTAAATGAATTTATTGTCCAGTTACAATCAATGTATTTTATATACATAGAACCTAGGTAGTGCTTATTTCAATAACATACAATTTTGAAATGTAATATTTCCATAAGAAATGTCTAAAGTATTATGGTATGTCAAACTGAATATTTGTTACAATATGAAAAAAGTTATCTTCAGGGTGATAGTTTTTTAGCCAAGCTCTAAATAAAAATGGTAGAAGTAAGACATAGATAAAAGGGAGAATCATTAAAATTAAAGAGAAAATATAGGGAAAAAGACTCAGAAGGAGAGAGATCTCTGTACAGGTAATAATTTTTCCAAAATTAAGTTACTGAATGTTGGAGTGTTTAAAGGGAAATGGTAGTAATAAGTTTGGGAAGGTGGCTTCAATTCAAAGTGTTAAAATCCTTGAATATTAAACATAAGAGTTTGAATTTTTCTTGTTTGCAATGGAGTTTTGTTGTACCAGGAAGGACAAAATAATCTTGCTCCAAATTTGAAGAACTTGTTTAAAAAATGCTTTATTCAAGTTGTATGATTTTTAAGAAGTCATTTAGTTCCTCTGAGTCTCAGTTTTCTCTTATGAAAAAGAATATTAACTACATCTACATAAAATGCAAGCACTTTAAAATTTTTTGAAGGGCTACATGAATGAAAGTCATTGCATTCATTAGATAAGACACTTTTAGACATTTATTTTCTGGTGAAGGAGATAAACAAAGAATTTGGCAATTTGAAACAGTTCTACAACAGACTTACAAGTTCTATAACAGACTTATATCCAATATGTGCACAGGCGTACAGAGGAGGCACTCCTAAAAGAGCAATGAAGAATTAGCATTGACTATTCTGAATATAGAGCTGACACGGCTGGCTGGTGCTTCAGGAAGTTTAGTCAGAAAGTATGTGTAGGATGACTAGAGTGGAAGACCAGTGAAAGGTAGACATCATAAACGGTGAAGACTTGAATTAAGGTAGTGTTTCTGGGCTTTGGTAATAGTGGTGATATACTCGTTCATTCATTTACTTTTTGCAACAAATAGCAATAAACACTTGCTAAGTAACAGAAAATCTTCTAGATAATATTGATAGGGTGATAAATAGATAACATTCTTTTTTTCTCAGTGTTTTCTATCTGTTGAGGGAGACCAAAAGTAAATAGATGCATGTAAAATAATGTCAGAGGGCGATAAGAAAAAGCAAGAAGAAAAAATTAGGAAGAAGAAGAAAAATGGGAAGATCAGGTTATTTTGGACAAAGAGATCAGGGCAGATCTCACTAAGAAGGTAAAGACTTGAATAAAATGAGGAAGTAAGCCATACCAAAAGATATGCAATCCATGAAGAGAGTATAGGCAAAGCAAAAGTGTAAAAGCAGAATGAGCAAGGCATATCCAAGGACCAGCAGGAAGGCCAATAGGTTAAGGAGTAGATAGCAGGAGGTGAAATTCTAAGAAGAGACTTGAGTTGGTTTATTGGAGTGGTACTCATTGTGTTACGTTGTTTAGATTTTATTCTAAATATACGGTTGGCCACTAGAAAGCATTGAGCAAAGGAGTGAAAATATGTAGTTTGCATTTTGGAAAAGATTACACTGTTTGCTATATGGAGAATGGATTAGGGCGAGCAAGAGTGGAAACTGACTCAAGACCAGATAAGAAGCATTGGCTGTAGCCGTGTGAGATAGAGTGGTTAGAATGGGGTGGTAGCTATGATAATGGTAAGAAGTAGTCATGTTCTCGGGATCATAGTGAATATATGAAAAATAATTTGTGAAGAGGATGTTAACAAAAGGTAAGGCTTTAGAAACAAAAATTGTAGTAATTTACAAGAATTACAAATCAATGCCCAAAGGACTAGATTTAGTTTACAGATATGTTTTCTTTGTTGATATGACTATATTTTTAGTTAATGCTTTGCTAACCATTTAAAACTCAGGATATTTCACATGAAAAATTGTATTTACTTCTTTTTTTTCTGAAATATCAGAATATTTGGCGTCCCTTACACTTACTCCCATGCCCCAAAGTGTTTCACCATGACTATAATTGATGGATATTATTAGAGGCTACCCCTACACACAATGCACTGTGCAGAAGGGTTCATTTATTTACATTAACTTCTTCTTATCTATAGACATTTGAGGTTATGACCACTGACCTAGATAGAGCATACAAGAAAGCAGACAGTCAAATCCAAACACAACTCCATTCATTTCCTACTTCAGTGGTTTTTAATGATGTCTGTTGATATGAATCCTTACTTCAGTATTTACTTGTCTTAGGAACAGAAGTTCTATCTAATATTTGACATAAAATATTTTTTAAATATTATTTTTCTCAATTGATGATATTCCTCAATAGGATAGACACCAGCATTTACTTTTGAAATTTTCAAGACTTCCGCCGTATTTCCTATTTTCTTTGCATTCACAATCACTAGCAAATAGAACACATGGGGAATTAGAACTTGGAAATTACACTCTGGTAGTGGAGACTCAAACCAACATTTTGAGACAAGGAAAGCCTAATTATATTTGTAAATCAAGATTTAGACTTCAAAAAATAAACTGTGTTGTCAGGAGACCATAACTGATGGGAAAAGGCCTGGAGTCCAAGGAGAGAAGATACAGCCTCGTTTATACTTTGGCAGGAAAAACTCCTTTGGCCATGAACAGATCCAGGGGATGCGGAACTGCAAAATCAGACTATTCAGCCTGAGCAACACTGTGGACACTAAGTGTTCCTGGCTGACAGTGCTTCTTCAGGATACCAGTTGGGAAAAACGCTGTTGCTAGGATTTTAAATGTCTTGGAAGGCTACAAAAAGCTTCTTATTTTTTCTTTGCAAGCACCATCAGGATGGAGTACAGAGAACTTGGTAGTTCTCCACAGTCTGTCTAGGTTCTGTCTAAGAAATTGCAGGTAGTAATAATGCCACTGAGACACAATTTTAGTATCCTGAGGACAAGAACTCTGGGAGGATTTTGCTCCCTCCAGGATGATGCACTCTGAAAAGCTTAGGGTCGCAACAACCTCAAACTCTTCCTAAAAACAAGCCTCCTAATATCCTGTATCAAAATCTGTAGCAATATCATCTACAAATACATGTGAGCTCTAAAATAGTCATTTACATGAAAGCATAACAAGTGACATTTTAAGTGACACCCAAATAAGTATTCCCTACTGAATGAAAAGTCATCTCTTGGTAGGGCAGAGGAGAACATTCTTTACTTAGAGAAGAATATAATGACTTGTAAAATAATTTTGCTTTCTGATCCTATAGAAGTTTCTGACCCTTCTGTTGCAACCACATACAAAAAGAGGGAGGATATTTTTTAATGAAGAATCATGGAGACTGTGAGGATTTTCTCTTTGCTAACTACCCCTTTATCAGTCAGACACAGACAGCCTCACTGAGAGATGTAACCAGCCGTTAAAACAGATGCTGAGGAAATTCATGGAAGGAGAGCAAAAAGATTGGGATAAGTGATTGCCCTATCTCTAGTTTCCTACAGGGAAGTTCTTGATGCATCTATAGATTATTTATTTGAACAGTTGCATAGGAGATTATTCCACATGAAATCATTTGGCAGGCAAAAAGGAAATAGCCCAGTAAATATCAAGAGGACATTTACTTGCTAAAAATGAACAGAGATTGTACAAAGGCCTCCTGGGATTCACCCATAAGTTATCCTGTGATGCAAAGGCATGAGAACAAGTACAGTATATTAACTATGCTCAAGTTATGCACCCCCAACGCTGAAGTAATTGCTTTGGAAAGAAACTATCTGCTGGCGCACAATTCAACCTGAAGTTCCAAAATGGTGCGTTGTTTCACTATATTGCTTTTTTTTCTAAATGATATAGTTGTTTAGAATTAGTTGGGCATTGACTCCGTATCGATACATGAAATGTATGCATGCATGCTGGCACAGGCGGGTTGGCAAACTCTTTACCATGGCTGACACTGGAGATTCAGTTGCCTTCAGTCCCTTACGTAGCTGTACAGTGCCTGCTCAGTGATCTGGAAATGCTTTTATTGTTTCCCTTCCTAATGTAACCATTCCCCTCCTTCTCTGGCTCTTTCACATCTTTGTCACTGTTTATGATTTTTGTCTTTTTGAGGAACATGATCTGCCATTGGAATAGAAATGCCTGTGTTTCTTTTAAACCCAGTTGTGCTACTTTACCTGTTTTAGGTATACAAATATTATCAGGTGAAACCTGTTAAGATTTTTAATGACTATTCAAAAGCATTAGCCCCTCTGAGCTCAAAGGACTATGGACCCAACAGTTTAATTTTTACTGATGTGTATCTCCTGCCTGCCACTGGATAAAAATTTGTGTGACTAGCACTGAGGAAAATATTACAGCCTGGTAAAACCCACTGCTAGGATAACATCCTTACAATACAAAAATTAATCAATGACATATTGCTGTTGCTTTCATGTAAATTTTAATGCTTTTCCTGATATTCATTAGCTGTATTATGTATTGCATTAGTAAATTACCTGTTATATACTTTTATGGAAAGTTTGCACATAGCAGCATTACACCGCCCAAGGAAAATACTGATGAATTGAAAAATCATATAATTCTTAAAAAATAACATTTGGAAATATATTGTTTTCCTACATATTTTTCTAAGTTCTCGCATCAGTGCTGCATTAAATGCAGAATTAAGCTGTCTACGTTTGTTGCTTTTTACACTTTGCATTTTATGGAAACTATAGTTATCAGGTATATCACTTCTGAAAAAGTTTTTGAAATGTTAATATAGTCACCTTAACTCTAAACGGGCAGAACTCACTGCCATACATTGATTATATAATATGTTATGAAACGTCCTTTACTTTCAAACAGAGCTTTCTGAGCACGAAGAGTTCCTATTGATAGCAAGTGAAGTTTATAAAATTAAAGAAGACAAAAATTTGTTTTTTTATTAGAAATAAACTTGGAAGATCGAAACGGAAAAAAAGAATGAAAACAATAATAGAATAATCCACAGAAAACTTAACATTTAACTTTGCGTTTTACTTATACAACCTTGAATTATTAAAAATTCCTCAACTAAATATTTGAATAGCTGCATAATAGCAATTTGTATATATATAAAACAAGGTTCGGCCGGGCGCGGTGGCTCACGCCTGTAATCCCAGCACTTTGGGAGGCCGAGGCGGACGGATCACGAAGTCAGGAGATGGAGACCATCCTGGCTAACCCGGTGAAACCCCGTCTCTACTAAAAATACAAAAAATTAGCTGGGCGTGGTGGCGGGTGCCTGTAGTCCCAGCTACTCGGGAGGCTGAGGCCGGAGAATGGCGTGAACCCGGGAGGCGGAGCTAGCAGTGAGCCGAGATCGCGCCACTGCACTCCAGCCTGGGCGACAGAGCGAGACTCCGTCTCAAAAAACAAACAAACAAACAAAAACAACAACAACAACAAAAGGTTCATTTTATCCTTTTTTTCTATTAACATTTTAATTGATTTTTAGTTTTATCTTATTATAGATAAAATATAATACTCCTCTACATAAAATATGCTTTTACTCTCTGATTATGTTCTTAGAAGAGATTCTTAGACATGGGTCAGAAATTATGAACATTTTTTATACTTATAAGATTTTGAAAATCTGTATTCCACAGTCTTCTATATACTTCTAGCAGTGCCTCTGGAAATACTGTACCAAGCCTTTTTCCAGTGTGAAAACTAAACATAATACATTCATATTGTCCTAAAGTAGATTTTTTTCTATAATACATCTGAATTTTTCCATATTTATTAGCCATTTATAGTTCATTGGTGAGTTGCCTGTTTTATACTTAAATAGACAGTTTTCTTCTGTGTTGCACACTCTTCTTTGGGAAATATCTCCTCCCTGAATCCATAGAAATATGTGGCTTAGTCCCAGTCAACCCTGCCTGCCCCCATTCCCAACCCTCATGCAGCCCCACCAAATAACCATATGTTCTAAGTAGCTGCAATCAGAAGTTTTGTATAATAATAGATGTATGGATCCTGAAAAAAGAATTATCTCCCACTTCTGTTACTAAAAGTTCTAAAAACAATAGAGGCTTGGGTCAGCCTATGACGATTTTGCTGACATCATAATGCCATGTTGAAGAAGCATGTCTGCAAATGAAGGCAGGCAGAAGCAAATAGGACTAGAATATAGAAAAAGGAAAACATGTTCATAAACTGGGTAGTACCCTTGGATTTAACTCTGCTTTAATCAAGTTGTACCACATAGATATTTCCAATAACAAAAGCTAATATACAATGTTTGTTTTTGCCCACCTAGATTGAGTTATGTTTGTGTAACATGTAATCAATGATTTTTAAATATTTAAGCTCTTTTCAAATTTTTTTGCATGTGATTTCTTATTTTGATTTGCAAGATTATGTTACCATTGTGGATATTAATTTATTAACTCTTCTAATTGTAAGAACGACTTTCTTGGTATCATATTTGAATTTCAGTTTTAAGATTTCTGCTATTTCAAAATTGTAAAGATCTATGTTCAATAAAAATATTTTCTTTCATTGTTAATTCCTTTGCTTTTTTTGGCATAAGCAGTATATTTCCCTCCAGAAATCTGTTACATATTTGCTTACGTATTCTTCTAGGCTTCATCCTTTGCATTTAACTCTTTAATTCACTGTGATTTATTGTAAGCAGAGGCTTTATCATTATATTTTCCCCACAAATAATCTATTTGCCTTTAAAATGTATAGAATATCTCATAACTCAAACTCTTAGATTTTGAAGATTCTCTTTATTATATGTGAAGTTTTTATGTGTACTAAAACATGTTTCTTTTATTGTTGCCTGATTTATTATAGAAGCTCCTTTAAAAGAATTAACATATAACATTCCTATGTACCAAGATTTTATAAGGACATTTACAAATACTAGCATATTCCTATATATCTTATCAGTTAGGTATCATTACTGTCATTTAACAAATGAGGAAACTGGAGCACAGAGAAGGTAAATATATTACTCAGGGTCTCATTACAGGTAATAGCTCCAAATGCAAACCTAGATAACATGGTCCCATAATTCATGGTCTCAGTCACTGCATTCTGCCTCTTATTACAGATGTAACACAATCACAATGATAGATGACACCAAAAAAAGGGATATACATGATAGCTAAGAAAAGCTAACAAATAACAGCCTGGTCATATTTTTGAAGATATTTATTGCTATAAATGCAATTGGTGTATTAGTTTAGGTATTATGCTTAGCCTGGCTCTACCTCTGACTTTATATCCTAAAAGAGGATGAATCTGTTGATATTTCAGAATAAAATAAGGAATTAAATGATATGTTTCAGAAGTCCTTTTATTTCAAGTAACCGATATCACTGCAATGAAATTAAAGCATCAAAGATATTCACATATTTCTCCCAATTCACAATGACATTTTAACTTTTCTGATATTGCATATGTTATAAAAACGACATACTTTTCTACCATTCTTTTTCTTTCTGGAAAGTGAATTTGTCTTATAAATTACAGCTTCTTGAAATAAAGAAGTAGGTATAAGGATTAGAATGGTATCTGCCTCAGGAAGGCATTGAAATCAGGAACTGGAAGCCTGTCTGGACTTCTTCATCTACTGTTATTTCAGTTCCTCTCTGCTTGTCTGTATCTTTCTGTTTTTTTCTTTAGTGCAGCTACTGCTTTTCTCTAATACATGGGGTAGGTGTAAGAGGTGTGTGCCATGAGTGCTAAGCTTATGTATTCACCTGAAGAAAGTCTCACTCCTTCTCTCTTTATTGATTTCTCTCTTCCGCTCTCCATCCCCTCCCAGTCTCACTAATTCTGTTTTTCTCTTCCTCAATTACAAATTCCAGGGAACAGGACTCTGATTTACCTACCTTAAATCCTGGGTCCAATTCTAGACCAACCATTCAGGGCTATTAGGCGGAGCACGATTTGCCATTGTAAATAGTTGTAGGAAAGTTAAAGGATTCTGTGAGCTGGGAGGGCACCTCTAGGAAGACCCACAGGTGCCTACTTGAAATATATATATATATAAAATAAGGAAGTGTTGGATATAGGGCCTGGTGGGAGTTGACTGGATCATTGGGGTGGGCCTTCATGAATGGTTTAGCACTATCCCTTTGGTGCTGTTCCTGTTCTGTTGATAGTGAGTGAGTTATTGAGAGATCTGATTGTTTAAAAGACAATCTCTCTTGCTCCTGCTCCTGCCATATAAGACCTGCCTGCTTCTCCCTCACCTTCCACCATGATTGTAAGTTTCCTGGCGCCTCCCCGGAAGTCAAGCAGATGGCAGAATCATGCTTCCTGTACAGCCTGTGGAACAGTGAGCCAATTCAACCTCTTTTCTTAACCCAGTCTCAGGTATTTCTTTATAGCAATGCAAGAATGAACTAATACAGGAACCATGGGTAGCTTTGCAGAACATTAACCAAGACTCAAATGCAACTGCTACCTTCTTTTATATACTGGTATTCCATGGGATCTCTTTTATATAAGTTACTGCCAAGCAGAATTGGCAAGCAGGGCTTCATTTGAAGCCCAGTGCAAAACAAAAATGAGGGACTCCCTGTTCAAAAATTAACTCTGTTCAAAATTAAGAATTTCAAGATGGAGGCAGAGCATTAAACTAAGCAATCACTGGGGCCCTTCTATGGGCAGGGCTTTGTGTGACTGCAGAGTTGCATGTCTAGGAAGCCTGTACCCAAGTGTTAGATAAGACAGGCAAAATTCACCTTTGGGTTTCAATAATTCACCTTTAAAATATATCCTCACAATAAATGAACAGAACAATTATTTTTTAATGAAAAATACAACTTTATAATCAAAGCAGAATGAAAAAGGATAACTTACTGAATATTAAATTCACATATAATTTGTGAATAATTTAATTATTATGTTTATATTCTATACAATTGCATGGTGCTTGTGTTACATACTGTTTACTTCTGGAGTTACTGTAAAATCATTGTCATGAAATTGCAGTAGAAAAAAATCTCCCATTAACAGGAAAGTAATTTGATTAAAAGATAACATTTAATTTCTTAATATTTTACCAATAGAAAAAGCAAAATTCAGTGAAAATAGTTTCTTAAATAATTTTAATCTGGGAGAGAAGCAAAAGATTTTTAATTCAGGTCTCATAAACAGACTTATCAATTGTAATGCTCAGAAATGCCTCACCATTGCATTTTATCTGTAACAACAAATATGCAAATGTAATAAAATATTTGAAGTTAGTAATCAGATGTAAACTTTAATAGTACAAGGTAAGAACTAAAGCCTTATCCTGATTGGTAGCTCTTATCTATAAGATGAAGAGGAAGGTTTGATACAGAGTAACTCCAGGCTTTCATTAGATGTAAATTACATGTCAAGAAACAGCGCCCCAGTCCTCTGATAAGGAGAGTGAGACTACCTAGATAAGAAAGAGAGAAGGCAGATAAGAGGGAGCAAAAAAGAAGAGAAAAGAGCACAAGAGACTTAAACCACAATGCTGAGGTTTTCTGTGTAAATACCACGCCATTTAATTTCTGAGAAAAGCATGACATTGAAATAATAAATCCAGACAAAAGACACAAGTGTGTAGCAGGAGACCTGGATTTTACTTCAAGTGCTTCTATTAAATGTGTGTCTTTGTGACAGCATTCTATTTACCTCTACTTCAGCTCCCTCTTATGCAAAGGGAGGAATTTAGAGTAGAATACATTTAAGACTTCTATAGTTTTAAATTTATGTATCTAGCACTCATAAGAGTTAGATAATTTTGTAACAAAATATCCTGGATTTTCCTAGCTCTTTACCTTGCAAATCTATTGACATCTATTTTATTCAATGTTCACTGATTGCCTATTTGATCTAGATACTTAGTGGTAAGTCCTAGAAATGCAGTGGCAATTAAAACACAGGACCCATGATGATAGTTCTATGTAAGATTACTGAAACATGCCTCTTCGTATGAAAATAAAAGAGAAGAAACTCATTTTTTCTCCACTTAACTGCTTATACCCCTGGATAAAAGGAACTGATTACTGGTATTTTAATTACTGTATCAGGTATCTTCTCTGTGTGTTTAAAAAAATAGAGTTTCAGATTAAGATCTACAATCCAGTATTTGCTTCTTAAATTTCAAGGATGTAACCACTTTCTTTCACCTTTGAACTTAAGTAGTGGAAGCAGTATGCTATTCAAAAATGATGATGTAGTCTTCTGAATGAAACTGAAAAGGGTGATAAATTCAGAGAATTCTATAACTAGACAGGCAATTAAGCTGGCAAAGTAGGTAACTGAAAAGGGTAGGAAATTGAGTCCTTGAATTTCAGAACCAGGAGTCCCTTCAAAGCTCATTATTCTAATCTCATTTTATGGGTGAGAAAACTGATGTCCAGCAAGGTCATGTGTTTTGATCAAGGTTACCCACCTGCAGGTGTGAGAACCAGAATTTTAAGTGATACCTGCCCCTGTCTACTGAAGGTATCACTTTTTAAGCAGGTATTTTAATACTGGAGTAAAATGTATATTAATGTAGGATTGACATAGGGTGTGACAGGAGAAGGCTTAACACATGTGTGCAGGGAGTTCGATATAAAAAACCTACCCTGATTGAAAACCTTGTCTGAAACTTCTAAGAGGAAGGAGCAGATTCTCCTATACCTAATCAAGATTAGCTCCTGAAAAAGTATAGAGACCACATACAGAGCTACAAGGATGAGTTTTGGAGTCCCTGTCCTATTAACTGATGTGTCAGTGTCAGTGATACCTTGTTAAATTACACAATACCTAAAGTTTCTTGGAGGGTCCAGACTTTTTAAAACAATTATTTTATCTTCTCTCTGAAACATTAAACTTCTACACAGTTGGTGAAAAAAGTCTAACAATGACACAAATATATGTTCACCAATAAAATGAGGATATGAAATATTTTAATTTCAAATTGTTTTCTGGAAAGATCTAGAAAGAAATGTCATATGCATTGCTGACATGGGTTCTAAGAAATACAGAGCTATCTATCACTATTTGGTACTCAAGATTATTACACACTATTTTTTGTTCATTATATTTCTAAAGGCATATCTAATAAAATAAGAGAAAAAAGTCAGGAAAACTTGAATTTATGCTGATTAATTATTCTTAGATAACTTACTCTGGAGTGAACGAAAGGACCACAAAAAGTAAAGATGGATCATACATGTAAATTAGAGCAACAACTCTGACCCACTTACTATCTTAGCTACAGACAAGGTGATGGAAACCATTTCAAATATTCCTCAGAACTTTCCAGATGTTTCTAGAAAGACAAGAGCCATCATCAAGGGAAGACATAGAGAGAAAATAAGTCATTTTTTTTTTTTGCTTTCTTTATAAGGGAAGAACTGTATAGATATATGCAAGAGAAATGTATATTGATATGGTATAGAACACCAACAAGTGCTTCCAAGCTGAAGGAACCCTAATTGACAAGAATGATTTCTTGTAGGACTATGCTTTTGTATTTCAGGAGTCAGACCTTCAACATCATATGCTGTGGCCCTTGATGCTATGCTTGTAAAACATAAAAAGATAGAGATGAAATAATTTAGGGCTCATATTCACCTGCCTCTTACTTTTACAGTTCAGGAAATTGAGGCCCAGTAACATAACATGTCATACTCCAGGTCACATAGCTCATTATTAGCTGAACCTAGAATAAAATTCAGTTAAGTGCTGTGGTGGGCTGAATAGTGGCAATCCAAGAATGGCCATGTCCTGTACCCTAGATCCTGTGAATATGTTATCTTTCATGGTAAAACAGACTTTGCAGAAGTGATTAAGTTAAGGATCTGGAGATGGTGAGATTATCCTAGGTTAGCTGCATGAGCCGGATGCAACAATAGAAGAAGATGTGACAATAGAAACAAAATGTGAGAGTAGTATAAGGAAGAGACCATGAGTTGAGGAATGCAGGTGGGTCTAAAAGATGGAGAAAACAGGGAAATGAATTCTTCCCTGGGAAATGCATCCCTGCTAACACCTTGATTTCAGATTCTGATGTTCAGCACTGTAAAAGAATATATTTATATTATTTTAAGCCTCTAAAGTTTTGATATTTTGTTACAACAGCCAGAGGAAACGAAAACAATTGTTCTTTCTAAAACGTTATGCTCCTATCACACTCTGTTCATATCTGTATTAATCTACTTAATGCTGTATATTGCAAAATGCATTTATAAACCTTACTCTTAGACTTCCCAGATCTTAAAGACAAAGTATGTTATTTCTCTCTTTATCTCTGAAACCTAAAGAGTTGAATAAGACTCTATGCATGTTAAATAAATGAATGAATAATCATGATGCTAACATTTATTAAAATACACCTAAACTCCACTCACGAGATGATTGGCCAGTTACTCAATAAATATTTACCAAGAGATTTCTAGTTGTGAGGCGTTGTACTAAGTACACATTAATATTTGAAGACTTAGGCAATACATGTGTACTAGGCTGTTCTTGCATTGCCATAAAGAAATACCTGAGACTGGATAATTTATGAAGAAATGAGGTTTAATGGCTTGTGATTTTGTAGGATATACAGGAAGCATGGTGCCAGGCATCTTCTCAGCTTCTGACAAGGCCTCAGAAAGCTAACAATTGTGGCAGAAAGCAAAGGGGAAGGTGGTATATCACATGGCAAGAGTGGGAGCAAGATGCCACACATTCTTAGCCAGATATCCTGAGAACTCACTCACTGGGGTAAAGACAGTGCCAGACCATATGGGATCCAAAACACTGCCCACTAGGTCCCACCTCCAACACTGGGGATTATGCTTCAGCATGAGATTTACAGAGGACACATATCCAAACTATATCACCATTTTTTTTGTAAACTTTTTAGTAACTGAAGTTTTGTTACAAGATGACAGGCTTGATCTTAAGCCAATTAGAATATTGATAATCCTTAACTATCTGTCATTCCATGATTTAAGTTGCAAGAAGGACCAAGTGAAATGACAGTGGAACACTTTCTCATAGAAAATCCATTTCCTACCTTGGTTGCCCAAATCACATGTACCATTTTTTCCTCTCTATATATAAAAGGTTTTTTTCTTTTAATATAGATATTTCTGCCTATCATAATGCAACTATTCCAAATAATACTGAACACATTCTTCCTTCTTAGAAGGAAATAATCAGAATCATGTCTGTTTTTCCATGCAGACCATAAGTCACTATTTTTGGGAAATGTGCTTTGGCCTGAATGTGGCTATTCATGATCACAAACCTGGACTATGGTGAAAAATGTAACCATGCCTGCATGAATAATATACAGTGGTAAAGAGAAAGGAGAAAATCAGAAGTTAAGCTCCTACCACTAGGTAAAAGAAAGGAGAAAAAGCACATTGTGGGGTGGGGATAATAAGAATTTTCTCTTGTCATGGCATAGATTTCCTAGCCAGTTTGGTAACCTGAGGATACCAAAATCTATGTATGCTCAAATCCCTTATATAAAATGGTATAGTATTTGCATATAACATATTCACCTCTTCTGATATGCTTTAAATCATCTTTATACTACTTATAATATCTAATACAATGTACATGCCATGTAACAGTTGTTATACTGTATTTTCTTATAAGCACTGTTTTACTTTTTCAAATATTTTTGAACTATGGTTAGTTGAATCCACACACGTGGAATCCAGGGGTAGGTAGGGTTGACTGAAGTTTCTTCTGAAGAAGAAAAGATTTTTGTCCTTGAATATGGGAGGGAAGTTTTTTCTGGAGTGTGCACTGCTCTATTAACCCACACCTTCAGGCAAAAGTATGACCTGGGGATTGTGTTTCAGTTTGAAAATCAGGAGCCCTGCTTGTTATTCACTAAAAAATAAAATAATTTGTTTGATTTCAGGGGATTACATGCTAGAAATTTCATTCACTTGTGGGCCTTGGTTTTGAGTCAGACCTTATGATAAGTTTGACCTCCTAACATCCCAAAGGAATACATGTCTGGAATCCAATCAAACTTGCTTACATATAAAGAGAATGCGCTAGTCCAAATAACCAGAAAATCCAGAGCAAAACTGGCTCCAGCAGATCTTGTGAAAACTCAAAACTATATCAAATCACTTTTTCCTCTATCTCAAACCTCTTCTTGTTACATCTAACTATTTTTTTCTTTTCTTTAATGCCAAAAAATTACCATATAGCAAGAAAGATGGTTGCTAATGGGTCCCTGTCTCGCCTTCTCAGGTCTCATCAATCCTAGAGGAAAGTTTCCTGTTTCTCCAAACCTTTGTATATAAAACTGGGAATGATCTTATGTTGATCCTATCTGACTTGTGACGACTTCTGTAAGTAAGCAGGGCTGGTAGAGGGCTATAAGAGGTGCTTCTTTATAAAAGAAATTGGCATGCTGAGAGGGAGGGAGAAAAAGAAAGACTCATAGACCAATGGAACAGGATAGAAAACCCAGAAATAAAGCTGCACAAATAATGAAGTCAACAGTAACAAGCAATGGGGAAAGTACTCCTGAAGCAATAAATGGTGCTGGGATAACTGGCTAGCCATGTGCAGAAGATTGAAACTGGAACCCTGCCATTCACCATGTACAAAAATTAAGATGGATTGAAGACTTAAATGTAAGACATAAAACTATAAAGCACCTAGTAATGTTCTGTAGAGTTCCAAAGCTAATGCAAAACACATTAGTTCTAACACAGCAGACTCAAGAGTGATGGATCTGATGGTGTCAATAAGTTTGAAATATGCATAAATCTTTATTAATGGTAAATACCACAAATGCTAATACCATTAGCATTTTGTTGATTCTGAATTATACAGAAGAGAAACAACACATTGTAAGTGATATTTTTATATTGCTTCTCAGATAGAAACCATAAAACTGATCAGTGGTTGTAATGAGAAATAAAGTCAGGCAAACAAAAAATATTCCTGTTAACCAGGAGAAGATAAGGATGCCAGGTAAAGTTCACTCTGAATATTATAATTGCGACTTTAAGACAAATTATTTTAGTAAGGAGCTCATGGTAATAATCCAAATTTCTTTCCTTTGATGGACATTTGGAAATCCTGATGAGCCTCTATATTTAAATGGTAAAGATGGCTTCATTAATGGAAAGCACTACATACATTATTACTAATTAGTGCTGTTTAATATTAAGACATGCACTTTCAACATTTTTTGATATTGAAAATCTTTGACTAAAAGCAACTTTTTCTTTTTTGATTTTATTTATTTATTTTTTATTATTATTATTATACTTTAAGTTCTAGGGTACATGTGCATAATGTGCAGGTCTGTTACATATGTATACTTGTGCCATGTAATGAAAGTCCCTAGAAATGAAAATTTCACCCTTTGTTTTCTGATAATTTACTTTCAGCTACTTTTTTTACAATGATCACTTGCATAATTTTTGACAGAAATGTGTTTCATTGCTATTTGCATATGTTATAAATATTTGTTTTGTACATTTACATTAAAATTCAATAAAGCAAATTCAATAAATGTTGAACTGAGTTAGAACACAGACATCTATCGAATCTATATGTACACACTCATATTGACTGACTATTCCATTTCGGTTGTTAATGTTTATCTTAGAGTCAAATCTCTGAATTGGCTGTATTAATTACTAAGCGCAAAACCCTATATCTTTAGCAAATAAAGGCTTAATAATTAAATACTAAAAGTATAATAAAATTTATATATTCTTAAGAAATCAGAAATTGAAACTAAGTTGTGTCCCACTGTTGACCTGAAAAGAAATAAAAAATACCTGCATAAATAATTGTCTTCAGCCAGGTGCAGTGGCTCATGCCTATAATCCCAGCACTTTGGGAGGCCAAGGCGGGTGGATCACAGAGTCAGGAGATCAAGATCATCCTGGCCAACATAGTGAAACTCCACCTCTACTAAAAATACAAAAATTAGCTGGGCGTGGTGGCGCATGCCTGTCATCCCAGCTACTCAGGAGGCTGAGGCAGGAGAATCGCGTGAACCAAGGAGTTGGAGGTTACAGTGAGCCGAGATCGTGCCACAGCACTCCAGCCTGGCAACAGAGCGAGACTCTGACTCAAAAAAAATAATAATTGTCTTGGAACTATCCAGCCTTTATCTCACATAGAAGGCTGCTTATTTTCTATTTTAAATTTGCATTTATTTTTACTATTTCTTTTTCCCAAATATAAATATGTTACATGGTCAGAATAAAGATATATATAAAATATATAATATGGGAAGAATTATCTACATTCTCGAATTTCAGAGATAGACATTAAATGTTAACAATTTGTTAATGCTCTTTATCAACATATTTTTGTAATTACCGAAGAAAGAAAATTATTTTTATTTTGACAATTTAGTTCCTGAGATAAGGCTGAAAGATGGGCACTGTGGGGAGTAGGCAAATCAGCTAGGGCCTGCAGAACTTGAGGAACGACCTAGTAGTGAGTTATCTGAAGGTCCCCCCCCACTCCAATTCCAGCCTGGTTGCTGGAGAGGCCTGCCATCAGGAAACAAAAATAGGCACAGATAAAAAGTCTCCCAAGAAGCCTGCTCTCTCTAGCCAAAGGATTGTGAAAAGGGCATCTAAGCCGGACAGAAACATCCTAACTATACCTGCTTTATTCCAGGTAAGCAGTCTAAAAGTCATGGCCCTACCCCGTCCCATCAGGCACTAAACCACTGGAAACTAAAAGCAGAACCCGGCCTCACCCCACCCCTGCAGCATCATAGTGCCACCACTTTCCTTCCCCACTGGGAATTGCAAGTTTGGAGACTACAGGCAGAGCCAGACTCACCATTCTAGCCCCAAATAAGAGTCAGTGGTGCCCTCTCCCCTCCCAACTAGACAGTGGAAGAAGGACCATGGAGAGAACAGAGTTAGATAAAGTGATTTTCTAAACCTCTGTATGAAATCCTGGGCAGAACTCTAAGCTGTCCATTTGTGAAAGCTGGAAACAGCATAGCAAAGGTTTGATAACTCAACTCCAGTGTGGAATACTACTCAGATTTCAGATTACAGCCTGGGTAGAATGCAAATGGACAGACTAGAATAACATGGCAAAGGTTTGAAAAATTAAACTTCCGTTTGAACCATCTACTAACCTACTAAAGTAATCATGATGTGTGTTCTGTAGACTGCCTGATAGAATAAATGGAGAGTCTCATAACATACTTATAATCTACCATATGCAATTCAAAATTACTTATTATACCAAGAATCAGGAAAATCCCAACTCAAATGAAAAAAGGCGATTAACAGACCCAAATACCATGTAAACACAAATGATCAAAACAGGAATTATCAAATACAATTATCAAACAAGGAATTAAGAGGCCCCACCTCTTAATATTATCACATTTTCACACCATAGCAGGTCCATTGCAATTTCATATGAATTTGAGGATGGATTTTTGATTTCTGCAAAAACAGGCTTGTTGTGATTTTGATAGGGATTGCATTAATTCTGCAGATTACTTGGGGTAGTATTGAAATCTTAACAATGTTAACTCTTCCTAACCATGACAGTATATTTTTCCACTTATTTAGTCTAAAAATATTATTTATGCAATGTTTTATATTTTCATTGTACAAGTCTTCTATCAACTTTGTTAAATTTATTCCTATATATTTTATTCTTTTACATGCTATTGCAAATTAAACTACCTAAAACTTTTTTCTTTATTTTGGTATATAAAATCACTGCTAATTTTTCTGTGTTGATCTTGTACTCTGAAATTTTCCTGAATTTGTTTACTAGCTCTAGTAGTTTTCTTGTGGATTCTTTGGAATTTTTATGTATAGGTTATTCCATCTAAAAATTGAGATGCTTGTACCTCTTTATTTCTCATTTGGGTGCCATTTGTTTATTTAGTCATTCATTCATCTGTAACCGCTCAATGGGTTCACTTCGCCCGCTGCCTAGACAGAACCAATTTATCAAGACAAATTGATAAATATCAAGGGGAATTGCAATGGAGAAAAAGTAAATTTATTCAGAGCTGGCTATTACCCAAATCCATCTCCCGAGCATTCCAGGAACAGAGTTTTTAAAGATAATTTGGTGTGTAGGGGCTTGGGAAGTGGGGAGTGCTAATTGGTCAGGTTGGAGATGGAATCATAGGGGGTCGAAGTGAGGTTTTCTTAATGTCTTCTTTCCCTGGGTGCGATAGCAGAACTGGCTGAGCCAGATTACAGGTCTGGGTCCATACATATGATATATATATATATGATATATATGTAAATATAGTAAATATTTTAGAGACAGAGTCTTGCTCTGTCACCCAGGCTGGTGTACAATGGTGCAATTATATCTCACTGCAGCTTCAAACTCCTGGGCTCAAGTGATCGTCCTGCCTCAGCCTCTTAAGTAGCTACAACTACAAGCAGGAGTCACCATGCTAGACTAATTTTTTTTTTTTCATAGAAATAATGTCTCACTATGTTGCCCAGGCTGTTCTTGAACTTCTAGCATCAAATGATCCTCCTGCCTTGGCCTCCCAAAGCATTGAGATTACAAGCATGAGCCATTATGCGTGACCTGCTTTATTTCAATTATAAATGATATTTTAACTTCAATTTTTTATCGCTGTTATATAGGAAAGCAATTGACTCATGTGTGTTAAACTTAACTACTGAGGCATTCCTGAATTCATTTATTAGTCCTGGATATTTTTTTTTTTGGAGTGTTTTGTAGGCAGTTTCTACAAGGACAGTCATGTCATTTGCAAATAAAAAGTTTTATTTTCTACTTTCTAATTAGTATGCCTTTTCTTTCCTTTGTAAAATGTATTTTACTAGCTAAGATTTCCAGTATGATGTTGAATAGGAGTGATGAGAGAGGACATCATGAACTTATTCTCTATCTTATAGGGCAAGTGTTCAGTCTCTCACTATTAAGTATGAAGTTAGTCGAAGGTGTTTTGTATTTATCTTTTAATAGTGTAAGAAAGTTCCCTTTTATTCCTAGTTATGCTGAGTGATTATTGAACTGTGTCAAATGCTTTTCTGCAACTATTGATATAAACATATGTGTTTCATATTAATCTTCCAATATAATTTACACTGATTATTGTATGTTGAAGAAGATTTGCATTCTTGTAATGAATCCTACTTGATTGTGAGGTAATATATTTTCCTTTAAATCTGATTCTGCATTCAATTAGAATCAAATAAAATATTCTGTGTGATTTCAGTTATCTTGAACCTATTAAGATTTGTTTCATGACCCAGAATAAGGCTTTTCTTGGTGAATATTTCATTAATAATCTTTTAAAGAAATTTAAACATTTTATTTAAAATTAGATTTACCCACATGGTTACCATTGCTAGCTGCTTCTTTTTTGCATATCCATACTTTCATTTGATATCATTTTACATATTCCTGAAGGAATTTTTCTAATAGTTTTAAGGTGCAGGTCCAATGGTGATGAATGCTTTCATCTATAGTTTATTTGAGAAAGTTTTTATTTTGCCTCCATTTGTAGAAGGTGCTTTTGCCACATATAGAATTATACACTTAACTTTTCTTTCAGTACTCTGAATATATTACTTCAACATCTTCTGGTTCCAGCTGTTTCTGATGAGAAATCTGTCTTCCTTATCTTTGTTTCTTTATGTGTAACGTGTCTTTTACCTTTGATGACATTTAAGATTTCTAAAGTTACTACTTTTAAATGATTTGTTTATGATATGCCCTGGTGTAGTTTTCTTCATGTTTTTTATTTGGAGTATGTTGACCTCTCAAATGTATGAGTTTATAGGTTTCATCATCTTTACAATAACTCTTTATATTTTCAAAAAAAATTTTGTCCCCTTTCTCCTTATGGTCTTTACAAATATAATAGGCAGTGGGAAGTTGCCCTATAGCTCACTCATGTCTTGTTTACTTTGTTTGTTTCACCTGTTTTTTCTGTATTTTGATTAGTTTTTGTTGATGAATCTTTGAGTTCACTAGCTTTGTGTAGTCTATCTGTTGTAGTCTCTATCTGCTGTTAATCTCATTGGTGAGTTTTTTTTTTTTTTTTAAATTATAGATGTAGGTTTTTTTTTTTTCTTTTGAGATGGAGTCTCACTCTGTTGTCCAGGCTGGAGTGCAGGGATGTGGTCTCGGCTCACTGCAAGCTCCGCCTCTCGGGTTCACACCATTCTCCTGCGTCAGCCTCCCAAGTAGCTGGGACTACACAGATGTAGTTTTTATGCCAAAATTTAGGTTGGATTTTTATTTTATCTTTTATATTTCTACTTATGTTCAATTTTCCTCTAGCTTCTTGAACATATAAAATCTTGTTGTAGAATTGTTTTAATGTCCTTGTCTACAAATTCACACATTGTTTTTATTTTGGTCTCATTTTTTATTGATGTATTATTCTTATCATTACAAGTCTGTTTTTTAAAAACTTTTTTTGCATGACTTGTAACTTTCATTGGATGCTAAACATTGCATATTTTACAATATTGTATACTCGATTTAATTCCTAGAAATATTTTTCATTTTTGTTTTCAGTAGTTTAAGTTGTCAAAATCAATTAGATTCTTTTCAGTATTGCTTTCAAACATTTTTAAGGTAATACCAGAGGAACACTCAGTACAGAGCTAATTTTCACTGCTAATTCTCAATCCTCTACCCAATGTCCCATGAATTTTGAGGGATTTAACTCTGGCTAGTGGGCAAATGAATTATCCCGACTGTGTGTGAGTTTCAGAAATTTTTCTCTACCATCATTTAAGTAGTTCTTTCCTGGACCTTGAGTAGTTTCCTCACTTGCGTGTGCTGCTCAGTCCTCAGCTGAAAGCTAAAGAAGCCTCTCTGCAGATCTCTGAGGCTTTCTTTCAGTGCAAGTTTTTCCTCTCTGGGACTTGGTCCTGAAAACTCTATTTATCTCGGCTTACCCAGGCTCCCAACTCTGTTTCTGCACCTCAGGGATATCACTGGACTCCAATTGTGTTTCCATTCCCCGGTCCATGACATTCAAATTCTGCAGACAATAAACTGAGACCAATATAGAGCTCAACTGATTTTTTTTTTTCTCTGTCAGGTATGACTCTGTCTTGTCTGATGTCCAATGTATTGAAAGTTTTATATTTTTTTACAGTCTTTTTGCTGTTGTTTTACACAGGAGGACAAATACAATTCCTTTTACTCCATCTTGTCTGGAAGCAGAATCTCTATGTTAAATTTTTATTGCCCCAATCATGATATGAAGCTATCTTGTTTCTATTTCTATAATTAACTCTTTTCAAATATCCCCAAATTATTTTTATATTATGCCAGATAACTTTTTCATGCATTATTAGAACGAATTTCCTCATATTCTTTTGCTGACTCGTAAGGCTAAAAAATTTTTCAAGCAGTTGGAGCAATCTTCTTTTTTTATTCTGTCTAGAGCATGGAGTTAGTCTTTCACCCAAATTTCAGATGTCACAAGAGACTATAAATCTAAAGAGTATCCATTAAAAGTTTTTGATACAGTAAAATAGAGGGTATCTTACAACTAAAGAAGCCTAGGGCCTTTGTCAGGTGCAGGTCCAATGGTGATGAATGCTTTCATCTATAGTTTATTTGAGAAAGTTTTTATTTTGCCTCCATTTGTAGAAGGTGCTTTTGCCACATATAGAATTATACACTTAACTTTTCTTTCAGTACTCTGAATATATTACTTCAACATCTTCTGGTTCCAGCTGTTTCTGATGAGAAATCTGTCTTCCTTATCTTTGTTTCTTTATGTGTAACGTGTCTTTTACCTTTGATGACATTTAAGATTTCTAAAGTTACTACTTTTAAATGATTTGTTTATGATATGCCCTGGTGTAGTTTTCTTCATGTTTTTTATTTGGAGTATGTTGACCTCTCAAATGTATGAGTTTATAGGTTTCATCATCTTTACAATAACTCTTTATATTTTCAAAAAAAATTTTGTCCCCTTTCTCCTTATGGTCTTTACAAATATAATAGGCAGTGGGAAGTTGCCCTATAGCTCACTCATGTCTTGTTTACTTTGTTTGTTTCACCTGTTTTTTCTGTATTTTGATTAGTTTTTGTTGATGAATCTTTGAGTTCACTAGCTTTGTGTAGTCTATCTGTTGTAGTCTCTATCTGCTGTTAATCTCATTGGTGAGTTTTTTTTTTTTTTTTTTTTAAATTATAGATGTAGTTTTTTTTTTTCTTTTGAGATGGAGTCTCACTCTGTTGTCCAGGCTGGAGTGCAGGGATGCGGTCTCGGCTCACTGCAAGCTCCGCCTCTCGGGTTCACACCATTCTCCTGCGTCAGCCTCCCAAGTAGCTGGGACTACACAGATGTAGTTTTTATGCCAAAATTTAGGTTGGATTTTTATTTTATCTTTTATATTTCTACTTATGTTCAATTTTCCTCTAGCTTCTTGAACATATAAAATCTTGTTGTAGAATTGTTTTAATGTCCTTGTCTACAAATTCACACATTGTTTTTATTTTGGTCTCATTTTTTATTGATGTATTATTCTTATCATTACAAGTCTGTTTTTTAAAAACTTTTTTTGCATGACTTGTAACTTTCATTGGATGCTAAACATTGCATATTTTACAATATTGTATACTCGATTTAATTCCTAGAAATATTTTTCATTTTTGTTTTCAGTAGTTTAAGTTGTCAAAATCAATTAGATTCTTTTCAGTATTGCTTTCAAACATTTTTAAGGTAATACCAGAGGAACACTCAGTACAGAGCTAATTTTCACTGCTAATTCTCAATCCTCTACCCAATGTCCCATGAATTTTGAGGGATTTAACTCTGGCTAGTGGGCAAATGAATTATCCCGACTGTGTGTGAGTTTCAGAAATTTTTCTCTACCATCATTTAAGTAGTTCTTTCCTGGACCTTGAGTAGTTTCCTCACTTGCGTGTGCTGCTCAGTCCTCAGCTGAAAGCTAAAGAAGCCTCTCTGCAGATCTCTGAGGCTTTCTTTCAGTGCAAGTTTTTCCTCTCTGGGACTTGGTCCTGAAAACTCTATTTATCTCGGCTTACCCAGGCTCCCAACTCTGTTTCTGCACCTCAGGGATATCACTGGACTCCAATTGTGTTTCCATTCCCCGGTCCATGACATTCAAATTCTGCAGACAATAAACTGAGACCAATATAGAGCTCAACTGATTTTTTTTTTTCTCTGTCAGGTATGACTCTGTCTTGTCTGATGTCCAATGTATTGAAAGTTTTATATTTTTTTACAGTCTTTTTGCTGTTGTTTTACACAGGAGGACAAATACAATTCCTTTTACTCCATCTTGTCTGGAAGCAGAATCTCTATGTTAAATTTTTATTGCCCCAATCATGATATGAAGCTATCTTGTTTCTATTTCTATAATTAACTCTTTTCAAATATCCCCAAATTATTTTTATATTATGCCAGATAACTTTTTCATGCATTATTAGAACGAATTTCCTCATATTCTTTTGCTGACTCGTAAGGCTAAAAAATTTTTCAAGCAGTTGGAGCAATCTTCTTTTTTTATTCTGTCTAGAGCATGGAGTTAGTCTTTCACCCAAATTTCAGATGTCACAAGAGACTATAAATCTAAAGAGTATCCATTAAAAGTTTTTGATACAGTAAAATAGAGGGTATCTTACAACTAAAGAAGCCTAGGGCCTTTGTCAGAGTGCCTTACAATTCACTGTCCTATCCAGCATCTGGCCTGCTATGTGGCATGGCGAGCTTATTTAATGTGATCGTCAAAAATGAAGTGCCATTTATCCTATCATTTTAAAAACTAAAAACCAAACCTCAACTGGGCCAAAGAATAAGGATTTTGTTTTCCTTTAAGAAGTTCCAAAACTATCTCAAGTCATCATTCCTTGTCCCTGGATTAAACTCTTTCAGAATGACTGATGTTGGAATATCAATCTTCTGGAAAAGAGCAGGTTGCAACTTACAGTACAAATAAAACCATCATATAGTACTTGGCATCATCAGAACATTTTCCAAAATTCTGTTAGGGCTGTGTAATCATCAGTCTAGATCTTTCTGTAACTTTGCTAAAGCCCTTCAGTCTTCAGGGTCTATCTGATATTCTATAAATACTATTCCAAACACAAACTTCTAAAATTCTATACAAGCAAACAATAATTTACAGGTACAAGTTAATCTAAATCCAAATTTTAAAGAAATGTATTCAAACAGAAATAATCTGTTTAAGTATAAACTTGTAAAGAGACTAATGCTAATTTATATTATATAATTAATTTAAGATCTCTTCCACGGCTCCTCAATATGCATTAATATTTTATATTATTGTCTTTTACTTGACTATTAGAATCAACATTTTATTTCTCAGTAGGGTCAGATTTAAGTAAAATTGTTACAGAAATTTGTCTTAAAAAGCTTTATTTATATCTAAAATTTACCATGTTTCCTGTATTATTTCTCTTATAAAAATTATTAAAAATAAAGTGTGTCACTTTTTTTAGTTCATGGAAAATTATTATAGTAACAATTCTTGTTAAATATCTATGCTTTTTGATTAATACAATGACCATTATAATACATTTTCCAGATAGGGAAAATTTGTTGAAAGTGAAAGAGGGTGTTACTAAATATATGAGAACATAAACTGGGACAAAATACTATAATTGATAGCAATCACTATTTGATTTTGGTTTCTTTATCTTACCTTTAAAACAAAAGCATTATTTTAAGCTAATAAGAACGAGTTGATCTGATCTCCATGGATTTACTTGCTCTACTTTTTGTTCTCTAGCACTTAGTGGCACCTACAGAGTTGTCCCCAGCTTCTCTTTGAGGAAAGAAATATATTAATATAAATGGATTATTTTGGTATGGAGTTATGGTATTTAATATGACTATTTTAACTATTTACAGAAATTAGGAAAATTGGAGAATTTTAAGGGAAATTCTCTTGTCTCCAGGATTTCCTTTACCAACAACTCAATAATAAAACCTGTAAGTCATATTTATTCTTTAGTTGTCATTATGAATTATTTATTAATATAGGTGACACTGAGTTTTCAAAATGGCCTTCCTTAACAAGCCAGGGTAATTTTTTTACTGAAAATAAAAGTAAATAACTGAACATTGCCATCTCAATGTATTTTACCAATTTTCATGCTCAAGTAATTTAAACTCGAAAAGTACTTGAAGAATAACAGTGGTTAACACTGTTTTCTTTCCAGAGTATGCACTTGATCTGAGATAGCAGATAGCCTTGGGAATATTGTATTGGGTGTATTTAATGCCAGTTTGGCACATTCCATGGTATTATTAGTGGAATGCTAAATAAGATACTTCCTCATAATAATTCCTTAGCTCTCTCACAACTTTTTATTTCCAAAAGACCTGGAAACAAATGTGTTGGCAATTCAACTTCTATTTATTTCTTCCATTTTCAAAATGGCATCCTTCACTAGTTAGCCTCAGGGTGCAAATGTAATAAGTTACAAAAAATACAATAAATTATAATGCTTCAGAAAACAGCTTAGAGAAATATTAGAACAGCATGACAAGAATCATTAAAATGTGAATATCCATCACATCTTGCTGCATCACTGCATACGACAATCTGGGAGCATTTTGGGGGATGATTTTCTGTATAGTCAACACACAGAGAATTTATCAAACAGTTTCTAGCAGGTACTCAGTAAGTGCAGATGGGTAATAAATAATTATATAAACACATTCTTTAACATTTAAAGGTAGAAATTGGAAGGGAAGAAGTTTTATATGTGCCTTAGTCACCCTAAACAAATTGAAATCCTAGTTTTCAAAGGAACTGAAATGTTGATTTGTATCAGAAAATATTTTATTTCAGTTAAATTTAAGAATATATACTAATTCCATTAATCATTGGAATATTTTATGTAATATGTTTTACTTAAGGTAAAATTGCAGGAATGATCTATTTGTGGCATTTTATACTTTTAATAACTTGTCTTAAAATACATAAGAAAAAATAATACTATAAAGAATAGCACACAATTTATTGATTAAAATCCAAAATAATAAAATATATAATGGTGGGGAAATTATAAAAGGCAAAGAGACTTTGTATAGAAAAATTTTAACTGAACAACCCATTAAACATATTTCTATTTTAGACAATAAATATATCTAAAAATTAATGTATATAGTTTATTTTGAGTCTAGATAATGGTTCCTTCACCACTTCTCTCACAAAGCGGGGGATGCTGTCTTTCCAAACCTGTGCTCTAATTCTTCTCCATATTAGGGCTGCATTGTAACACTTGCACTTTCTCTTTGAAATATTAATCTACCCATCACACTAAAAATGATTTTTTTCAATGTTTACTTCACTGGAGTACAAGCTAAATGAGCGTATGTCTATCATTCTTGCTCACAAGTATATCATAGTGATAGAGAAGTTCTCAGTATATTTAATTTCAATCGAGATTAATTGAATAAATATTTGGCTTGCTTTGGGGCTCAGAGATCCTGGAGCTCCAGTGTTGCACAATGTAATAATCTCCTTAAATGCTCCATTTCCTTATTGTAAAATGTTAGAGCATCTAAAGAGGAGATCATCACCAAGATGGGCGGAGAGAAATGAGCATTTGAAAGAAACTGTAGAGTAAGACGGCAGACTCAAAATCTAGGAAATCTTATATTCAAAACATTTGAAGGCTGAGGCAGGAGAATGGCGTGAACCTGGGAGGCAGACCTTGCAGTGAGCCGAGTGAAAGGAAAGACAGGATTCCTTCCTTCTGTAGTCAATAATAATAATTTTTTGAAAACTAGATAATCAAATCAAAATCAAATATATTCCATAGAATATTCCAATGATTAATGGAAATAGCATATATTCTTAAACTAAAATGAAATATTTAATTGAAATTTAACCAGAAATCAAAACCAGATAAATCTAAGAAGCAAAAAGTTGCCAAAGGTGAGATCCAGAAAACTTAGGCTTTTTTTTTTTATTTCTTGGAGAAAATTGTCTGGGTCATGGTGGTGACATGTATTACTAATCTACTTTTTATCAAACAGTCATTACAAAGCTGATTTCAGCTGATCACTGGTACCCTATGTCTCAGTGTTCTTGTAGCTATCTGTCCCGGTGTCTGCAAGATCTTTACTGGTACTGTAGTAGAATCAGCACTGGATGTATTTCAAGAGTAAAAGGACTCCTAGAGCTATTAAAGCAAGTTAGGGATGTTATTTAGAGATTAAGATATAAGGGGTAAGTCCTCACTTTTAGGCAAATTGCAGGAAATTATACTATACAAATTGTAGGAAAACATATCACTCATAGAATGATTAAAATGCTGCTTGTAGGTGTTCTATAAAGAGAGCCATTCTTCATTTGAATATATCAATCTTGTAAGTATAAAATGATCTTGTCTTCTCTAAAACTCTGATAAATATCAGATCTAGCATTCAGCCTAGCTCGTATTTGCTTTGATGAAACTTAAGACCTCTTAATTCTATGTGGGACTCTTTAATTTAACTTGGGGTTTATGCCACTGAGAGGAAAGATTCCCGAAATTTGAACATCCTATGGTAAAGAGAGCTGCTTTTAGGCAGCCAAAGCTCTTCTAAGGGAGCTTTTACAATTCTCTCATTGAAGCCTCAATTTTAAATGACTTAATTAGATTGTATTTTACGTTTGGTTTTAGTAAGAAAAAAAAAAAACAACAAAATATTGGCCTGTGATAGCATTTCATGGAGAATGCAATGTTAGTAGAAAGACTATTGGAACCATTTATTCTTTAAACATTTAGCATTATTCTGTGTTTTTTGAAGTGTATCCATGCAAAACAAAAAAAAAAAACCAAAAAAACCCAAGACTGAATAAAGTGAAACAAATATGAAAAGCAACTGAACTAGATTGTATGTTCAAAAATTGTATTATAAGAATGTTCAAAATTTTTGTATGCAACTTCTATTCACCTGTATAAAGAAGACATTCACCTGTATAAAGAAGACATTCATTTGCACATATTTTTAAGTAGGAGCACATATATCAACACATCTTTGGTATTCATATTTCATTAAAACACATAAAACTTGAGCTCTTTTTATTCTTGCATTGGTCTCATTTCCATGTGTCCCTAAAGTATTTTCAAAATGTTACTTGTGGATTTATAAAGTGACAAACATTCAACCATAAAAGGTTGAATTTAGAGGCAGATGCCAGCAGTGCCCTGCCCTTAGCAAGTTCATGCACTCTCCGTCAGATAACAAGTGCACCTTCCTCCTCTTCTCTGTGTCCCCTGTGCACAGGAGCATGCTCCACTCACTCATAGGTCAGGCTGGGAGTGTTAGGAGGTAGAATAGATAGTAAACACTTATGGGAGCAACCCTCAAACAATGAGGAATATGAGTTTGTAAATAAATACAGCCTCTTCCTCACCCTTTGGGAGAAATTACTGTGAGAGATGCACTCCCTTGTCTCCCAGAAGTCCCCCACTGGATGGCACCTCAGTTGATGACAACTAGTTTGATAGCTCCAGCCTGCCTGCTGTCTCTCTCTCACTACACCATCGCCCTACTGGTGCTTCCCTAGAATCAACTCCCAAATAAACAGTTTTTTCTCACATCCTTATTTCAGGGTTTACTTCTGGGAAGAACCCAAAGCTTTCATGAAAATGTGATCATCTGAGAAAGTAAAGGTGGGAGACACTAGAGAAGGAAATAGTGGAAAAGGAATAGCCACAAAGTGAAGAAATAGCCAAGTTAAAATATAGTACTAATGAAAATTAAGGAAAGAAAATACTAGATAAACCAGTATAAGAGGAAAGATGCTATGGAGGCAAGCAAAAAAGGGAAGGCAAAAGTGATAATAAATTAGATTTAAAATACAAAAGCAAGAGAGAGAGTAAATAGTTAGGAAAAAAAAAAAAAAACTAGAGCAAAATGATTTTTTATTAATTTCTTCCAGCTGCCATCCTCTTGTTATCCTAGCCAGGAAGCCAAGTAGCCAGGTAATCCAAACTACTGTGGTCACTGAGAAGCTGGAAGAGAATATAAGAGCTCAGATTCAGAGTTCTTTGGGCAGCCTAAGGACAGGCATCAGGTATGAAAGAGAATACAAGCTTCAAATCAGAAACATGTGTTTAATGGGTATGTCAAAGAAACGAGGAGTCAGTGTACAGAGAACAAAAGAAGATGGACATGAGGGAGATCCAATCAGCATGACTGCATAAACAGTATACCTATGCAAATCTCAGAAGAACTGGCTAATGAGCCTCACTTGACTTTAATTTCCATGAAAAAGAGAAACTGTGTCTCTTTCTCCAAGTGGGCATTTGTTTTTCTTACTCTTAGGTAGTTCAGTAAGAATAGTAGTTTGGTAAGAATAGAATTGCAGAGTCTTAGGGTAAGTATATGACTACATTCATAAGAAACTACCAGTCAGTTTTCCAAAACTGTTATACCATTTCACTCTCCAGTCAGAAATGTATGAGAGTTCCAGTTGCTCCACATCTGCACCAACATTTGGTGTTGTCAGTTTTTTAACTGTAACTATAGTAGTGGGTGCAAAGTGATATTTTACAGTATAAATGTTAAATATAACATTTACATGTTTGGAACATTTGCATGTGTCTGTAAGCTACTTATATCTCTTATTTTATGAAGCGTTTATTCAAAAGTTTCCTTCTTTTTGTTTTCCTCTTCCTTTTGGCAAGAAGACATAGCCCTGGTGATGATAAAGCAAATCTTTTTCATTAAAAACCACAAGAAATGTTTTTTTCAAAGGTAACCATATTGTAGTAAAATTGCATTTTCATTTTAGTTTATATAAAACAATTTTAAATGTAAAATAGGTTTGTTGCAGATGCACAGTGTTTTTAAAATTTTTAAGGATTGTTTAATGTATGTATTGGTACCAACATAGAAATAAATCCTTGCATAATTTCTAGCTTCCCAGGGGCCTGATTTAGATTTTTTTGTCTCAAATCTGACAAGATGAACAAGTCTTAAGTGTTATTCCTTATCTATTTCTCAAATTTAACATAGGTTTATTACCCAAACTCCAGTACCTAAGGATGTTAGACATGTATTGTTTCTTACTTCTTTAATAACAAACAAACTCACTGCCCCTAATCATACTATCAGCATAACTATAGTTATTTTATTTAAATTGTATTGTCCCTAAACATCAAGTATTGTGAAAATATTAGGATAAGAATTGTTACATAAACTATA
>NW_012105686.1:2065289-2067606 GCF_000951045.1 Mandrillus leucophaeus | reverse complement strand
TAAATATATTTTTTAAATGATTAGTGACTATTAAACTTTATCTTGATATTTAGGTAACAATTTCGTATCAATGAAAGAGAGATTACAGAACTGCATTTTTTATTCTAGGAGTCACTTTTGGGCCAAAATCAAGTTTGAACCTATAGAATATTATCAAAAACAAGACTAATCAAAAATGCATACTTCACAAACTTAAGCAATAAGGTATAATTTATATAAAAATATATTTCAAATGCAAACTGTAATTTATATTTACAGTGACATAAATTTAATGTCAACGTTATTAAAACATGTGCCCAACACTTAAGAAGTTAGTGATTTAAGAAAATAATGGAATTTCTTTGTAAATCATTATGAGTTTTATATTTCACAACTTTTGCAATGCACAGGGATAAAATCGTTTGCTCTGTCTTCTTCTGATACTATTGAATCATGGTGGCGGTCTTCATAAGACATGTTTTAGTTTAATATATAATCATTTTAAAATTATTCAAAAAGGAAACATCATTTAAGAACTAGAATTTTATTAAAAACCATTTTAGCCAGAAACAAACCAATAAGGATTGAATCTTCTCTGACTGGTATAAAAAATGATTAATAGAAAGTTTTACCCACTGAAAAGAGATAACAAATATGTTTCATCTTGAATACCAACTCTCATTAGTTGATAGTAGCTGATTGGAGCACCATTTGAGAGAGATTGAAAGCTCTGTCTAGGCTCAGAGGGAAGGAATGACATGGCTTTGTTAACAATGGCCACCATAAGCATGAGAAGTAAGAGTGCCACATATATTCTGGACCTCCTATAATCTCTTTGTTTCAAATCCTTCATTCGATGTAATTGTGTAATTGTAAAGGATACATGAGCCATTCTCTTTTTATGCTTATAGAAAGTAAAATGAAGTAACAACAAACTTTCAGTCTTTGACCATAAAATCTCTATCTTTTTTAGTATTCTTTTTAAACTTTGACAGAGTGGCTACAGGAGCACTGATTTGTGCTTTATTGGAACAGATGCTCTGCCTTGATAAGAAAATCATCAAAAGTGTGGAGTACATGAATTTTAATAGGACCATAGAACTATATTTATTTTTTTAAAAATCTGTTTGGTTGAAAACAATAGTTACTTTTCTCTGGAGATAAAGAATGAAAGATTCTATTGCTATAGCTTTTTCCTGACTTCTGTTTAATGAGTCTTGTGACTTTAGCTTAGCCATGTTTTGTAGCTCTGATCTCAGACCACATTAAGAAACAGCGGCTTCAGGATTTCTATACAGAAAGGTAGGAGCAGTGATTGAAATGTAAGAGACAGTTAGATGACATTCCTTGAAGTGTTTCGCATAGCATAATGGTGTTTTACTCAATTATGTATTTATTTGTGGTGTTTGAGGAGTGTTGATGAAGACAGTGGGGCAGCCAATGCCCTCTCATGCCATTGCATTTGAGAAATATGAATGTGTTCATACAACAACATTTTCCTTTGATGTTTAGATAGTAGTTAAGAAAATGGTTACCTTACGTGAAATAAGCTGGCTGTCATTAGAGGAAACACACTGATCATTTACCTAGTGATAGCTCCATTAAAGGAACTTCTGATGCCTTTTTGCATGACCTAAGAGATCTGGGCTTGTTTACTTTTGTTTGTATTTTGACAAAATAATATGTTTCTGGAGCTTTTATTTATTTCCAGTAGCAGAGTAAAGGAGTTACGTGATAACTCACTACATCTGGTCTTCCACATAACAGAGCAAAGATTTTATGGGACTCAATTCCAGTCTACAGTCTTTTATGCAAATTTCTTTCAACACGTAGAGCATAATCAACTTTCTAAAAAGAATTAAATCTAAGTCTCTGAGGTTATTCCTTTCTGACCTATGGCTAGTCTCATATAAAACAAATACCAAAAAAAAAAAAAAAGTATTCAATAATGACTTATGAGTCAACGGTGCTTCAAGTATTCATTTTTGGGGTTTAACAATAAATTTTTAAAAGATCTGTCAAACCTTAATACACACATAACTGAAACAGTAAAGGGAAAAAGAATATTTTGTCTTCTGATTCCAAACACGTTTTGTTGCAGTGAGGAAAAGTTACAACTATTGTTCAGTTATTTAGTGTGTTATTGCAACATCATATAACACAGAACATTTATTGTTATAGAAAGTGCTTTTCACTTTAAAAGCCTAAGTCATAAACAGTTGTGCACTGGTTATTATCATTTACCTTTTCCTTAGGTACATTACTTTTCATATGCTTTCATTAGTGCTTCGCTCCCTAGCGTGCAAGTAACTTAAAATCTACTTGCCAAAACCCAGCT
>NW_012105686.1:2044840-2064434 GCF_000951045.1 Mandrillus leucophaeus | reverse complement strand
GTGAACCTGGGAGGTGGAGGTTGCAGTGAGCCAAGATTGGGCAAGACTCTGTTTCAAAAAATGGAAACGCAAAAGTCACTCAAGTTGCAACTTTTCAAGTTGGAGCTACTGAATATTGAGTGTCAGCAAAGGGCTCTTTACTGTACCAACATCAAAATTTTTTTAAAAAATGTTTTTTTTTGTTGTTGTTGTTGTTGTTGTTGTTTTTTGATTAGAAATGATAGCTACTTTTCTCTGGAGATAAAATATAAAAGATTTTATTGCTACTTCTTTTTCCTGACTTCCAGACAATTGTTTTGTGACCTTAGCTTAGCCATATTTTGTAGCTATAATCTCAGATCACATTAACAAACAATGACTTTAGGATTTCTATGCAGAAAAGCAGGAGTGATTGATTATTGATTTGTAAGGGATGTGTTGGGGATGACATCTAGAAAGCTGAGTTATTTAAAAATATTAATTGGATGAGTCTAAAAACAAAAATTTAAAATGATTTGACACCAGATGAAAATAGTGAGGAAGGCCAGGCACGGTGGCTCACCCTATAATCCCAGCACTTTGGGAGGCCGAGGTGGATCATGAGGTCAAGAGATGGAGACCATCCTGTGCGATGTGGTGAAAACCTGTCTCTACTAAAAATTCAAAAATTAGCTTGGCATGGTGGCATGCACCATGTAGTCCCAGCTACTCAGGAGGCTGAGGCAGGAGAATCGCTTGAACCCAGGAGGCGGAGGTTGGAATGAGCCTAGATCGTGCCACTGTACTCCAGCCTAGCGACAGAGCGAGACTCCATCTCAAAAAAAAAAAAAAAAAAAAGGAAAAGGAAAAGAAAAGAAAAGAAAAAGAAAATAGTGAGGAAAGGGAAACCTAGACTTCCTGACAAGATGCAGAAATAACCTGAGCTATAGGCTCCCTTCTTGTACTAAATCTTAGTGATGCCACAGGAGTAGCAGTAATATTGATGAACTTGTAAAATGTATATAGAATCTCTGAGAAGCCTGTGGAGGAATAGAACGAGTTGGGTCACAGTGTTGAAAGGGCAATGGGGGTGGATAAGATTGGGATGGAAAAGGTTATATTTGCGCTCATTTCACACTTCCCTCAGAAAAAGGACCTGCTTTTAGAATTAGCCCTGGAGTGCTCAATCTGAGCTTACTGTCCCTCCTGTAAGACCTTTACTCTGTTTTCTTTTCTGTTTGACTTTGATTTCAGAGATCAGAAGGACTTTATTTGGGTAGAAGGCAAGAAAAAGCCTTTTTCATTGTTAAATGGATGGGTTTACTAGACATTAAATCCTTCTTCCAGTTCTAAGAAGTTTATGATGTCCTTCTCTCTCTGAAACCCATTAGACATTCTCAGAATAGGGAATTATTAATTTTTGTTCCAAATATTTCCAGTATTATTGAATCAGTCTTTTCTTTTGTTTAGTTTTACAACTCACTTACTTTGTTCTCTGCTTTCACTCCCCAGTACAGCTCTGCACACTTTACATCTAGTTGCCCAAATGCAAGGGTTACAAGGTTGGCTGCAGGTGCAGCTGAAAGTAAAAAGTACCCTTACTTAGTACTGCAACATGCACTCTTCCTTTAGTAAATCTTTGTGTCCCACAAATAAAATGTACTTATCAGCTAGTTGTATCATTGTATACTCTACACTACACCCTAGGAAAGTAAGAACAAGTCCAAATTAGAATCTCTAGAATTGTGAATGTCACAAGCAAAGTAGTCCATGACTGTGTGGGTTAAGTGTTTTCCCAATCCCCTGAAACATAAATATTTCAAAACTGGATAAAATGTTCAATTCTTTTTTTCTTTTTTCTTTTGTATTTTTTTGAGATGGAGTGTCGCCCTGTCACCAGGCTGGAGTGCAGTGGCATGATCTCTGCTCACTGCAATCTCTACGTCCCGGGTTCAAGTGATTCTCCTGCCTCAGCCTCCTGAGTCTCTAGGACTACAGGCACGTACCACCACGCCCGGCTAATTTTTTGTATTTTTAGTAAAGATGGGGTTTCACTGTGTTAGCCAGGATGGTCTCGATCTCCTGACCTTGTGATCCACCCACCTAGGCCTCCTAAAGTGCTGGGGTTACAGGCGTGAGCCACCACATCTGGCCAAAATTTTCAATTCTTAAATAGGAGGGCTGTCTCTAGGTTCCACCTTACTGGTATCTTTTGTTATCCTTCTCTATTTGCTACTCCTGTCTATACTCTGCTTTGCTCTGTGTCTTCAGAAACTGACTTTCCTTTGCTCTGGGCCAGTGAAGGTGGAGAGTGGCATCAAAGTATTTAGAGTTCTATTCCCTATCCCAGGCTGCTTCATGAACTGAATGTCACAGATCCCATCACCCAGGTCTCATAGCCATCTCCAGAAGAGCTTCTCTTTCCAGTTCCCTGTAATCACTCCTTCCCATTTCCCCTATCCCTGCTCTTCATATACTCTGTCTCTTGTGGTTTCCCTACATTCTATCCACATATTTATAGAGTGGCTTTTTATCAGTTTCTCCTCCAATAATCTAGTTTTACCATATCCTTTGTTCGCTAACAGTCCCTGACTGATACACCACAAACAGGCTTTCCTCTTCTTCTCTTTGGCCATGATCTTCTAGGAAAGTGCAGAGAGCCAGTGCCTTCATGTAGAGTGTGCCTTACAGGAGTGAGTCAACGGGCTACAGAGAAGTCCAATGGGCATGTGTATGTGTGTGTGTGCGTGTGTGTGTGTGTGTATGCGTGCATGTGTGACGGGGCGAGGTAGGGTGGTTATCTAGAAAAAAGGGAAATCTCAAAATAAAATTGAACTCTACCACATAAAGTAGATGGGCCTTGTTTTCAATGTAACCACTTGTTGCTACACATATTCACATTTTCTCTGATAAAGTCTGATACAGTGATTGAATGGAAATCACACATGACCATTTAATGAATCATGCCCTTTTATTTTATCTTTTCTATTTTTCAATGTAAAATGTTGAAATCTAGAATATTTTAGTTGCCTAGGGCTGCAGTAACAAATTACCACAAACTAGGTGGCCAAATACAACAGAAATTTATTCTCTCACAGTTGAGGATGCCAAAAGTTCAAAGTCAAGGAGTTGGCATGGTTGGTTCATTTTGAAGGCTCTGAGGGAGAATATAATCTTGGCATTCCTTAGTATACCTGAATCACTACAAGCTCTGCCTCCATCATTGCAAGAACTTCCTTTCCGTGTGTATCTCTGTGGATTTTCTCCTGTTCTTATAAGGACACCAGTCATTGGCTTTAGGGCCCACGCTAATGCAGTACTACTTCATCTTAACTTAGGTAATTACATTTGCAAAGGCCATATTTTCAAATAAGGTCCTAATGTCAGGTTCTGGGGGCATGAATTTTGGAGAGAGGCAAACCCACTCTAGAGACTTTCTCATATTAAATAGTATAGTTGAAATCTATTATTTAATAAGAGATAATACTATTTGCAATAGTGTGACATTAAGTAAAATCTGACAAGGATAAAGATCTATTTTGTTCATATTAATCCTTGATTTTCATAAAAATTCCATTATGCTAAATATTGTATTTTATTTTCCTAAATAGAGTTACTCAGTAGCCTTAACCACAGTACTCGCTTATCCTGAAAATGGCTAGTTCCCAGGAATATATTTCATAAATAGAAGGGTGACATGGACTCTTGACATTGGAAAGAGGCTTTGACTTCTGCTCTACCACCCATTTAGTTCTGGAAGTCCACAAGAGTATTTGCTCATTTATTTAGTCATTTTTTCATCCATTTATTGATTCAAGAAATGAAGTGGACATTGCGGGACCTGGCAGGTATATTTCCTCCAGTAGGAAATTTTGCATTCTATGAGATAGGCAGTAGATATAAAATTGATTTTTCACAGTGATATATGTGTGTGTGTGTATATATATACACATATATATTACAATGTAAAAATATACAAATAAAATATAGGTAATGGCACAATGGGGAATGGAATCCCCTATATTTGTTTATCACATAGTAAATGCTCAAACCATATTTGCTTTATTAATCAAAATTAGCCTGAAGTCAGGGAAAGCTTCCCTGAGAAACTGATACCTGATATACAAGTGCTGAAAAAAAATAAGTAGAAAACATCCTGATGAAATAATCAAGAGCTGTTCTAAGCAAAGGGAATAAGAAGTGTAAAGGCAACTGCATGATATAGAATAATAGGCTTGAAAAGCAGTTAAGTATTTCTGTGTTGTTGGAGAAAGGACAGTGAAATATATGTATTTATATATATATTTACATAGTGAAATATATATATTTATATATATTTACATAGTGAAATATATATTTATATATATTTACATAGTGAAATACATATTTATATATATACTGGAATTATGGCAGAAGAGTCTATGGATGTAGGAAGCAACACATCATGAAGTAGAGCTGAATAATTTATGTATTTTCCTGAGGACCATTAAGGTGTCATAAGCAGAGGAGTTTTGTGTCAGATAAAATTCAGTCATGAATTGCTTAACAATAGGAACACATTCTGAGAGATATGTCATTAGGCGATTTCATCATTGTGTGAATGTCGTAGAGTATACTAACACAAGCCTAGCTGTTAACAGCCTACTACACACCCAGGTTGTTGTTAAGATTTGAATGTTTTGTCCCCTCCAAATCTCATGTTGAAATGTGACCACCAGTGTTGGAGATGGGCCTAGTGGGAAGTGTTTGGATCATGGGGGCAGATTCTTCATGAATGGCTTGGTGCTATGTGTAACATAATGAGTGAGTTCTCACTCCATGAGTTCATGTATGATTTGATCATTTAAAAGAGCCTGACACCTTGTCTCTTTCTTTTGCTCCTTTTCTCATCATGTGACACACTGGCTCTTCTTTGCCTTCTGCCATGTTTGTAAGCTTCCTGAGGCCCTCACCAGGAGCAGATTTGGCTTGCCTCATGTATGGTCTGCAGAACCTTGAGCAAAATAAACCTCTTTTCTTTATAAATTTCCAGTCTCAGTTATTGCTTTATAGTGATGCAAATGGACCAACATAGTTGTATACTGTAGCCTATTGCTCCGAGGCTAAAAACCCATACAACATGTTATTATACTGAATATTGGAGGTAATTGTAACATATGATAAATTTGTGTATCTAAACATATCTAAAAATGGAAAAGATATAGTCTATATGCAGAATAAAATATTAAAAATATGGCACATCTATATAAGTCACTTGCCATACATGGAGCTTGCAAGACTGGAAGTTGCTCTAGGTGAGTCAGTGATTGTGTAATGAATGAATGTGAAAGCCCAGGACATTATTGTATACTACTGTAGACTTGGTAAACATTGTACATTTAGGTGATGCTAAATTTATTTTTAAAAAGTAATTGTATTGCTTTTTTAAAATGTTAGGACAGCTACATTGCATTTTTTGTTGTTGTTGTTCTCATTGAGATGGAGTCTTGCTCTGTCGCCCAGGCTGGAGTGCAATGGTGCAATCTCAACTCACTGCAACCTCTGCCTCCTGGGCTCAAGCGATTCCCACCTCAGCCTCCCAAGCAGCTAGGATTACAGGCACCTGCCACCATGCCTGGCTAATTTTTTTGTATTTTTGTAGAGACAGGGTTTCACCATGTTGGTCAGGCTGGTCTTGAACTCCTGACCTCAGGTGATCTACTTGCCTCGGCCTCTGACAGTACCGGGATTACAGGCATGAGCCACTGTGCCCGGCCCATTGCATTTTAAAAAAGTATTTGCATTGCTTTATAAAAGATGTTAGGACAGCTACAATTTATTTATTAAATTGTATATTAGGACATTACTGTGTACTACTGTAGACTTTGTAAACACTGTACATTTAGGTGACACTAAATTTATTTTTAAAGAGTAATTCCATTGTTTTAAAATGTTAGGAAAGCTACATTGAATTTTTAAAAAGTAATTCCATGGCTTTTTAAAAGATGTTAGGACAACTACAACATCACTAAGTGATAGAGATTTTTCAGCCCCATTATAATCTTATGAGACCACCACAGTATATGTGGTCTGTGGTTGACTAAAACATTCTTAGGGTGCACATGACTGTATTAGAAATCCAGCTCAATCTACAATGAAGGAGTTGGATAGAAGCAGAGTGTGATAATCAAATGAGAAATAGGAACACAAGAGGTAATCCAGGTGAAAATTGGTTAGAGTCGGTTTTATCAAGGAAATAGAATTTGCCAAATTTTGCAACTAACAGAATACCATAAAAGTGGAAAAGAAATAATAAACTACATTTGGTTATTTTCAGTGTGAGTGCACTCATTATCCCAGAGGATAGACAATCTATTTTTTGAAATGTTTATATGAAGCTGAATTCTATTAATTCTGAAACATGATCTTTTTCTATAGAAACTTTAAAAAATAAACCAGTGCTTTATATAACATCCTTTCTGATATGTAAATACAGCTACACTATCATTTCTACATCTTAATTTTTTTTCCAGGTAAAATTGAGCCCAGGTTTAAATTATTTGTTAACCTGACTATGTCTTTCTAAATATACTTATGTGTAAATACTTCTTTTAAAATCCAGTGGCCCATCGAACTCCAGTTGTGGGCTGGCTGGCATACAGCCCAGAAGAATAAGGTCCTCAGTTCTGAATACTGTCAGTTTAGTTGTAGAGTCTGAAATGGCATGATCTTCTTTCCCCCTTCATTTCTTCATTCCTTTGTTCTTTTGTTCATTCATTTTTTTCTTCCTTCCTCTCTCCTCCCCTCTGTATTTTCCATTCTTTTTTAGGCAGTGGTTTCTTACTGTAATTGGTACTATGTAGAGTTTGCAGTGGTCTAGCATCCTGAGGTTATATTGCATTGAAAGCATTCTCTTTTAACTTGTATGTAAGTAGTTATATTATTTCAACCTAACGAAGAAAATCTATATTATTTTGCAATCTCAGGGCATCAATGTGACTTACATTGTTTTGAGTTTTGATTCTTTCATTCACCATATTAGTTATTCCCCATGCTGTCTACTCTATTTATTAAACCTTTGCTTATTTTCAAACAAATAATTTTCCCATTTACTGTATTAGTCCATTCTCATGCTGCTAATAAAGACATACCTGAGACCAGGTAGTTTAAAAAGGAAAAAGGTTTAATTGACTCACAATTCAACATAGCTGGGGAGTCCTCAAGAAACTTAAAATCATGACAGAAGGGGAAGGAAACACATCCTTCTTCACATGGTGGCACAGCAAAAGTCACCTTTGTTCCAGTTCCCATCAAGTTCCTCATCTCCATCTGAGACCATCACAGCCTGGACTTTATTGTCCACATTACTATCAGCATTTTGGTCAAAGCCATTCAACAAGTCTCTAGGAAATTCCAAACTTTCCCACATTTTCCTGTCTTTTTCTGAGTCCTCTAAACTGTTCCGACCTTTGCCTGTTACCAAGTTCTAAAGTAGCTTCTGCATTTTCTGGTGTCTTTATAGCAGTGTTCCACTCCTGGTACCAATTTACTGTATTAGTCCATTCTCATGCTGCCAATAATGACATACCCGAGACTGGGTAATTTTTAGAGAAAAGGGGCTTAATTGACTTAGTTAAGCATGGCTGGGGAGGCCTCAGATCATGGCAGAAGGGGAAGAAAACACATCCGTCTTCACATGGCACAGGAGAAGTGCTGAGCAAGAGGAGGAAAGTCCTTTATAAAACCATCAGAACTTATGAGAACTCACTCAGTATCATGAGAACAGCATGAGGGTAACTAACACCCACAATTAAATTACCTCCCACCACGCCCCTCCCATGACACATCAGGATTATGGGAATAATTCAAGATGAAATTTGGGTGGGGACACAGTCAACCCATATCATTCCACCCATGACCCCTCCCAAATCTCATGTCCTCATGTTTCAAAACACAATCATGCCTTCCCAACAGTCCTCCAAAGTCTTAACTCATCCCAGCATTAAATCAAAAGTCCAAGTTCAAAGTCTCATGTGAGACAAAGTCCCTTCTGCCTATGAGCCTGTAAAATCAAAATCAATTTAGCTACTTCTTAGATAAAATGAGGATACAGGCATTGGGTAAATACACCCATTCCAAATGGGAAAAATGGGCCAAAACAAAGGGGCTACAGGTCCCATCCAAGTCCAAAATCCAGTAAGGCAGTCATTAAACCTTAAAGTTTCAAAATTATCTCCTTTGACCCAATGTCTCACATCCAGGGCATGCTGATGCAAGAGGTGGGCTCCCACAGCCTTAAACAGCTCTGCCTCTGTGGCTTTGCAGGTTACAGCTCCCCTCCTAGATGCTTTCATGGGCTGCCATTGAGTGTTTGTGGCTTTTCCAAGTGCACAGTGTAAGCTGTCAGTGGATCTACCATTCTCTGTTCTGGAGGATGGTGCTCCTTTCTCATAGCTTCATTAGGCAGTGCACCAGTGGTGACTCTGTGGAGTCCACAACCCCATATTTCCCTTCCACATTGCCCTAGCAGAGTTTCTCCATGAGGGCTGTACCTCTGCAGCAAACTTCTGCCTGTACATCCAGACATTTCCATACATCCTCTGAAATCTAGCCAGAGGTTCCCAAACCTCAGTTCTTGACGTCTTTGCACCCATAGGCTTAACATCACATGTAAGCCACCAAGGCTTGGGGTCTGGACCCTCCGAAGCAATGGCCTGAGCTATACCTTGGCCCTTTTTAGCCACAGCTAGAGCTGAAGCAGCTGGGATGCAGAACACCATGTCCTGAGGCTGCATAGGGCAGAGGTGCCTGGGCTTGGGCCATAAAACCATTTTTCCCTTCTAGGCCTCCAGGTCTGTGATAGGAGGGGCTGCTGTGAAGGTATCTGACATGCCCTGGAGACATTTTCCCCGTTGTCTTGGTGGTTAACATTTGGCTCCTCATAACTTATGGAAATTTCTGCAGTGGGCTTGAATTTCTCACCAGAAAATGTGTTTTTCTTTTGTGTTGCATCATCACGCTGCAAATTTTCCAAACTTTTATGCTCTGCTTCCTCTTGAATGCTTTGCTGCTTAGAAATTTCTTCTGCCAGGTACCCTAAATCATCTATCTTAAGTTCAAAGTTCCACAGATCTCCAGGGCAGGGACAAAATGCCGCCAGTCTCTTTGCATAGTAATAGTGACGTTTACTTCAGTTTCCAACAAGATCCTCATCTCCATCTGAGACCACCTCAGCCTAAACTTTATTGTCCATATCACTATCAGCATTTTGGTCAAGGCCATTCAACAAGTCTCTAGGAAGTTCCATAATTTCCCACTTTTTTTTTTTTTTTTTTTTTTTTTGTGATGAAATCTTGTTTGGTCACTCAGGCTGGAGTGCAATGGCATGATCTCTGTTCACTGCAACCCCTGCCTCCTGGGCTCAAGCAATTCTCCTGTCTCAGCTCCCTGAGTAGCTGGGATTACAGGCACCCATCATCAGGTGCAACTAATGTTTGTATTTTTTTTTTTAAGTGGAGATGGGGTTTCACCACGTTGGCCAGGCTGGTCTTGACTTCCTGACCTCAAATGATCTACCCTCGTGAGCCACCATGCCTGGCCCTTTCCCACGTCTTCCTGTCTTCTGAGCCTTCCAAATCTCTAGGAAGTTCCAAACTTTACCATATTTCCTGTCTTCTGAGTCCTCTAAACTGATCCAACCTCTGCCTGTTACCCAGTTCCAAAGTGGCTTTCGCATTTTCAGGTGTCTTTACAGCAGCAGCACTCTACTCTTGGTACCAATTTACTATATGTATCTGTTCCCACACTGCTAATAAAGACATACCCAAGTCTGGGTAATTTATAAAGGAACTAGGTTTAACTGACTCACAGTTAAGCATAGGTGCAGAGGCCTCAGGAAACTTGCAACAATGGCAGAAGGGGAAGTAAACATGTCCTTCTTCACATGGTGGCAAGCAAGGAGAAGTGCTGAGCAAAATGGGGGAAGCCCCTTGTAAAACCATCAGATCTCATGACAACACACTCAATATCACAAGAACAGCATGAGGGTATAACTGCCCCCATGATTAAATTACCTCCCACTGGGTCCCTCCTATGACACATGGGGATTATGGGAGCTACAATTCAAGATGAGATTTGGGTGGGGACACAGCCAAACTATGTCAGTTGCCATGACTCTTAATTCTCTCTTCTGGAACTAATCACTTTCTGCCTTGTGTTATAGTTATTTTGAGATAGGACTTATCTTTCATAGATGATAATTTATTTGATATCAGAATCCATTCTGATTTATTTTTATTCTTTCTATGGCCGAAAATAGGGTTTTGAAAATTATAAATATTTTGTTGAATAAACGAGTGGGTAAATAATTTTAAAGAAATAAAATGTTTACCATTTTTAAGTATTGTTTCTGTTTGCGCAATCAGCTTTAATCCATCCATCCTAGATTGAAAATCATTTTTTGATAAAATATTTAAAAAGAAAAATTGCAAATGAGTTGTTCTGATTTCCATCTCTCATTCATAAACATTTTTTCATCTGCCTCAAGTAATAAAATTTTCCTTATTCTAATTTATATGAATTTTACTTATTCTAATTTATCTGAACATTGATTTATAAGTCTCAGGCCTATCCTCCATCATTCAGTTTATTTTGTCTTTGGCATGTGCCCTTTGAAAATCTAAGTGGTCCTCTTCCTGTGCAGCAATATTAGTTTTTGGCACCCTTATTTTTTTGGCAGAATAATATGATTTTTTTGTTGAAACATTTCTAAAGATTTTTAGTCTTCTCCCCTTTTAATATATGTATTTTCAATTGCTTTATATATGACACCAGCATTGCCCTTTTCTTGGCAGGTAGATGTTCTTTACTAATGTTACATAATATTAATATCATCTTCCAAGATCTCCACTTTTTGTCAAATACAACTTTTAAATTGATCAAAATTAAGGACAGCAATTTATGGTTGCTTTATCAACCATCTGAAATACAAACTCCAGACCAAGAAAACATGTTATTCATATGTAGATATAGAAATATGTGTATGTATATCTATCTACTCACCTATCTAAATAAACATCTTTTAATAGAGTGATGACTAGCTTTGACCTCAAAAACTTGTATCATACTCAACTAGTAAATAATCTTACTGAAAGTAGGAGGAAGATGAAGACATTCTTTATCACTAACATTATTTATTATTCTTCTGAAGTTTTGTAGCAATGCTATTAAAAGTAGAGATATTAAGGATAGGATCGGGAGATAAGCGCAATAAATGACAGAAAATGTTCTAGCTTATCTGGAAAACCCAAGACAACTAAGTGAGAAGCCATATAAATGCAGTAGTTTTGCTGGGAACATATAGAGCATAACAGTTTTTGTTTGCCCTTCAAGTTTTAAAGTTTTATTTTATTTTACATTGACACAATAATTGTACATATTTATAGGGTACCATGTGATGTTTCAATACATGTATGCATTGTGTAATTATCAAATCAGGGTAAATAGCATATTCATCACCTCAAACATTTATGTTTTTTTCTATTGAAAACATTCAAAACCTACTCTTCTGGTTATTTTGAAACATACCATACATAGCTCAAAACTTCTGAGCTTCATGTGCCTGAATGTCTATGTCTCTTTGAAGACTTCAGAAGTTTTCAGCATTTTATTAAACAAGCTTTCTGTCCCTATCTTTGTCTCTTTTACTTCTAGAATTTCATACGGTAAACTTTGATCACTTAACGGTGCCTCATAAGTCTTGTTGGCTGTCTTCATTCACTCATTTTCATTTCTTTTTCTTTTTAACTCTAACTCGGTAATTTCAAAAGACCTATCTTCAAATTCAGAGATTCTTTCTTCTGCTTGAGCTAGGCTGCTATTGAAGCTTTCTATTGTATTTTTATTGTGTTTATTGAATTATCTTCAGCCAAGATTTCTGTTTTTATGACACCCATTTTTTTGATAATGTGTCATCATATACTATTTTTCTGATTTTATCGAATTGTATCTATTATTTAGTGTCATGCTGAGTTTCCATAAGATTATTATTTTACATTTCTTTCTAGGCAATTTGTAAATTGTTTGCTTTGATGTAAATTACTGGAGAGTTATTATGTACCTTTAGTGTTCTTGCTTCTTCCAGTTTCTTGTGTTCCTGAATTCCTATCCACACATCTGGTATCACCTCTTACAAACTTTGCAGAGTCGCTTCCATAATGTCTTCAGCTTGTAGGTAAATCTTAGTGTGGCAGTTGGGAAGGACATGATGACTGATTTTGAGTAGATCCAGTGATACAGCTGTGGTCATCACAGTAACTGTGGGTGCCTCAGTGTCCTAGGCTTTAGGAGTTTGTGGCAGCAGTGGTAGTAATGTAAGTTGTTAAGGTCCTCAGTGTCAAGTGCTTTTGGGGTTCTCCTATTCTTATTTTCCCCATTTTTCCCAAGGGGGTCCCTCTTGGTATCAGATCTGACATGGCTTACAGGCAACTATAGTGGCACTGGATCTTATGGGGCATGTGCTCAGAGAATATGGAGTTGAGGTCACAGTCTCAGGGTCCCATTAACCTATTGTGGCAACTGGGTCTTGGGATGCAGATTCACTCTATGAGGCAAGGTTGGATGAAGATTGGCCCCAGAGTTGGAGTCTATGATTCTGAGGCACCCCCTAGCAGCTTTGGTTCAGGGGACCAGGTTTCAGTTTTGATTCTGACCCTGGGGTCAGGGAGCAGCAATGGCTTGGTTCAAGGGAGGGAGTGTTTTGGGGCTCTGAGCATGGGGAACAGGGTAAGGCTGCAATTCAGGAATCAGAGCCAATAAAGCATAGTGGCAAATTGGGTCCAAGGGGTTGAGGCACCACATAGTGGTAACTCCAGACCCTGGGATTGTGAGACATGGCAGTATGCCAGATTCTATGAGACCACTTTCAGCATCAGCCAGATCCTTGGAATGGTACATAACAGCTGTTACTTGGGACCTGCTGGGCAAGGAATAGCACAGCAATGACTCCATTCTCCAAAGAGGTGGGTGTCTCAGCATCTCAGACTCTAAGTGAGCTAGTCCAGTTCCAGGAAAGTGGGGTACTAGGGTTATTTGACCTGTAGGGCAGAGTGTCTCAGCTCAGCTACTGCTCCGTTTCCCTGAGACATAGGGTACTATATAAGCTTACTCCTCAGGTGTGTGGTTTTTCAGCTTAGCCCAAACACTTCATTCCCCAACAAGTGATGCCCCACGTTAGCTTAGGCCTGGGGACATGATTGCTTTGGCTGACCAGGGCACCTTTTCCTTGGGAGGCAAGGCACTGGTTCAGCTTAGACAGCTGGGAACATGATTGCTCGGGGTGGCCAAGGTGCCATTTCCTGGGAGGCAGGATGCTGCTTCAACTTAGGCACTGGGAAGAGTAGACTGTGACTGCTTTGATGGCAAAGGTTCTGTTTTCCTAGGAGACAGGGCACCTCTTCAGTTCAGGCACAGGGAGGTGGGACTGCTCTGGGCAATCCAGGCAGCATTTCCCAGGGATGCCAAGCATTGCTTCAGCTTTGACACATGGGGGCAGGGCACAGCAGCGACCCAGAGGGGTAGACACAGTGGCTGTACAGCAGCTTGACCCCACAGAGTAGAATGTAGCAGCAGCTCAGTGGTGGGGTGGTGGGCCGCTAGGTGGGGGTGGTTCAGCCGCAGCTAAGCCTCAGAGATGGAAGGGTACTGTGGTCACTCAGTCCTGGAGAAGGACATACTCCAGCAATAGTAGTAATCCCATGATGGCATGGCACGGTAGACACATGGGCCACAGTGGGTATAGCACAATGTAGGCTCCTTCTCTGGAGGGAACACAGCTGTGTGGACTCCACACAGCTTCCTCAGCTAGACTTAGAGCCTGTGAAGACTGCAGAGTACCCCAGTGTTGACTACTGTATGTTTACAAGGTATTGATTGGGACAGCTGGGGTTCACTTGTTTACCTTTTCCCTGGAGTACGAAGTCCCTCCTGGTTCTGAGCTGATTATGGCTGGGCAATGGGGCAGTGGAGGCCAGCTGTTTCCTTTTGTTCTCTATGTGACCGTCCTGGGTTTCTGTACTCTACAGCGTTTCTGCTGCAGTTTTGATGTGCTCCAGCACTCTCCTTTAATTTTTTTCATAATAATGGAGTTGGTTATTTATTGTTTTGGCTGTCTTTCTGGAGGAATGACTGCCAAGGGCTTCCAGTTCACCCTCTTGTTGCCATCACTCCCTCCTTCACTCTTGAAGATTAAATTCACCATATATAGAATTCTAGATTGGTGGTTTTTTTCTTTCATTGCTTGCTTTATCAAGCAAGAAAGAAGAGAGAGAAGTGAAATATTTAACTCCTATAGTAATTCTTATTCTTTCTTTATAGGTAAGACGTTTTATTCTCCCTGGCTTCTTTCACGATTTTTTTGTCTTTGTATTTTCTGCATTTAAATATGATAGGCTGAGATACACACATATTTTGTTTGCCTTTTTTGTTGTTGTTTATTTTTGTATTTGTCATGTTTAGGGCTCCCTGAGTTTCATGAATTTGTGGTTGGTGTGTGTCATTAATTTTGGAATGTTCTCAGTCATCATAACTTCAAGTATTTCTTCTGCTTCATACATTCTTTCTTCTTCTAGTAATTCAATTATACTTCTAATTTTTCATAATTCTTGGATATTCTGCTGTATATGTGTGTGTGCATGCATGTGTATGTTTTATTCTTTTTTCTCTGTGCATTTCAGTTTTGGGAGTTTCTATCGACTATCTTCAAGCTCACTGATTATTTCCTTGGCCATGTCCAGTCTACTGATAAACTCATAAAAGTCATTCTTATGTTACAATGATTTTTATTTCTAGTATTTTCTTTGAACATTTCCTTAGAATTTCCATCTCCTTGTTTATATTAGCCATCTGTTCTTGCATGTGGTCTCATTTTTTTCATTAAAGCACTTAGCAAGTTAATTATGAATTATTAATTGATAGTTATTAATTATATTTTCCATGTCTGATAATTCCAACTTTGAACTTCTGTCTGAATCTGGTTCTGATGCTTGCTTTGTCTCTTCAGGCTGTTTTTTCTTGTCTTTGGCATGCCTTGAATTTTTTTTTAAAGTTGGACATGTGCTATGTTGTATTATTTTGAGAGGTTTCAGTGTGAGTATTTATGTTAATCTTGCTAGGAATTTGGCTATGTTTAGTGTTTGCTGTAGGTGCCAGAGACTTTAAATTCCTATTATATTGTTGTTTTTGTCTTCTCTTTTGACTTTGAGTTTCACTAAATTCAGAGTCTGTTTATTGAAGATTTTTCATCTAAAATCCACTATTCTATGCTGAATCCCTGTTGGTTTGACAGCAAGTTGTGTGTGGGAGGGAAGAGTGCTTGACATCTTATGATTAAATCTCAGTCTTCTACTGTGTTTATGTCTCTGGGTTGTGACCTTCACAAGTATATCTTAGGTTCCTTCCCATCTCCCACCCCACAGCCCACAAGCCTGGAAGACTAGGGAGCACTAGACTGGGAGATATGACCTCCTGCAGTAGGTGAGATAAAACTTGGTAAATTACTTTCTCCTGAAAATTAAGCCTTCATTATGGAGAATGCTATGTGTGTATTTCATTAGATTACTCTTTATGAGGGGATTTTTTTTTTACCCTTTGCCATGTCAGATTAATGAGGGTTTTTTTTTTTACCCTTTATCATGAAAACCTAGTTTCTAGAGGTAACATTTATAAAAGGGCGAGCACATCTCCTAAGGCTAAGGCTTTTGTAAGTTTCTCAATTACACTAGTTCACACTCAGCTTCCAGGCACTTCATCAAAATCACCATTTAAGTGCACCTACTAGTTTATGGCTCCAGTGGCCCGCTTCACATGAAAACACCTTACTTGTGACTCTGATTTTCCCATCTTCCCAAACTATAGGGTGTTGGTTTATCCTGCAAATTCAGCTTTCTGAAGGATTCGTGAAAGTCACTGATCTTCAGTTTTTTTCAACTTTTTATTTTAGGACAGAATTTGACAGCTTCCAAGCTCTTTATATATTGAAGATAAATCTGATAGTAACTATATATAAATATTCCTTTATATTTGTATGTATATAATTCAAATATATTATGGAAAAATACATTTTAATAAGATCAGAAAAATACTTAGGTTGAATTTAAGAAAAAATGCACGAAGGCCAATTCTTCCTAAATGAATTTCTAAATTTAATACAATTTTAACAAAAATACCAAAGGTATTTTTGGAAGTGGATAAGCTTATTCTAAGATTCATATGAGAAACAAAGAAGAATGACTATCGAAATTCTGAAGCAAATGCATAATATGGTTGAATCCAGATTTACATAACAAATGTAAGGTAAGTAATAGGGTTGGATAAAATGCAGAATTATTCATTTATTCAATAAATATTTAATATGTGCGAAAAGTAGGTCACACACTGTTGTAAGCATCTTGCATAGTGGAATGAAGAAATCAGAAACAATTATTTGCCCTCACAAAGCTTATATTCTAACAGGGGAAGACAGAGATTATACAAAATTTGCAAAATATCAAATATATTAGCTGATGGAAACTGCAATGGAGAAAAAGTAAAGCAGGAAGGGGAATGAGAAATGCTTGGGAGAGGATATAAAATATTAAATTGTGTGGTTAAGAAAAGTTTTACTGATGAAGTGACATTTGAGCGAATGTGTGAAACAAGTCACGGAGTATGCCATGGAGATACTTGTAAATTTTCTAAGAATAGGAAACACTAAGTAAAAAGGTTCTGGTGCAAAAAATAAATGCTTAGTATTATGGTGGTGCAAAAGTAATTGTGTTTTTTGCCATTGAAAGTAATGACAAAAACCACAATTACTTTTGCACCTGCCTAATAATCCTCAGAGTAACCTAAAGGTAAACTAGGAGTTGAAAGAATCACAGTGAAAATGCTAAGCAATGAGGTCAGAGAATTAAGAAGTAAAGGTCATCTGCAGCTCTGTAGAGAGTAGATCACTCTAAGAATGTTGAAATTTCATCTGAGTTTGATGAGAACCCATGGAAAGAATTTGAGCAGAGCAGTGTCATAATCTGACAACTTGAGGGACCTTTTCTATGTTCTGTATTGGGAATAAACTGTTGAAGGGGGAAAGTCAGAAGCAAGAAAATGAATTAGGTTAATGTTATAATAATATCAGTAAAATATGATTTTGCAATAGACAAAGGGAGTAGCAGTAGAGGGAGAATGCAGAGGAGGTAGTTGTAAGAACAAGTAGTGTAAGCTCATGGAAGAAAGATCAGAAGTGAAATTTGGGGCTTGTAAAGTTTGAGATGCCTATGAGACGTTAAAGTAAAATGTCACATATGTACTTTCTTGTATGATTCTACATTTAAAGGGAAAATCTGGGCTGTAGATACAGATTTGGCAATGTTTTAGCATGTAGATATTTAAAGACATAAAACTGGTTGGCTAATGACAGAGTAACAAGGACTAAATCCTGAGACAGTCCATTGGTAGATATTGGAGAGCTTAGAAATAACCAGCAAAGAGAACTAAGAAGGATTTGCCAGTGAAGACAGAGGAAAACCAAGAAAATGTGGGAGGCTGTGTAATAAATAATTTTAACTGCCTTTTATTCCAAGTTCCTGGGAGGGGATCTCTAAATCCTTGGAATTTCTGAAGTAATAGGAGTGTCTTTGTTATTCAATAATTTTTTTGAACAAAAACAACATGTTATTCATGATGGGTCTCTACGTATCTTATGCCAATAACATGAGTCATGACTGAAATGAGCCATAACAGAAACACCAACCATGTGATTAGAGGGTTGAGGAGTTTTGACTTGAGATATCAATGCAACCTCTCATGAGAAGAGGAGGTTGGATATCGAATTAAACTGAATGGATTAATGGTTCAATCAGTCAGGTCTATGTAATGAAATCCCAATAAAATCTCTGGACACTGAGACTCACATGAACTTCCTTTATCGACAGTACTCTACATGGTATTGCACACTGATGTTCTAGGAGAGTAATAAGTCCTGAGGACAAGAAAGCTTTTTGTTTGGGACCCTCCCACACCTTGCCCTATGAGCAGATTTCTTTGCATGGCAATAATTTGTATCTTTTTGCTATTAAAACTATATTTGTAAGTACAGCACTTTCCTGAGTTCTGTCAGACATTCTAGTGAATTATTGAATGAGAGGGTAGTGTGAACTCCTTAATTTGTAGAGAGCAGATCAGAGTGGTCTGGGGAAATCCAGGCTTGTGGCTGTGTCTGAAGTGAGGGTAGACCTACAGAGGACTGTATTCTTAACTGGTGCAGTTTGACATAACCATGAATAGTTGTATCAGAAGTCAATGCTGCGGCCAAGGGAAGAAAATGTTTCAAGGAGTAGGTAGTCATTATCTGAATCATGTTATATGAGGAATGAGAATGGAGGTTTCTTTTTAACACATGGAAATTATAGTTCACTTTGGGAAAACAAAATTTCATTGAGTTAAATTAGTAAAATTTTGATTTGAAAGGCTTCTATCCGTAACAGGAGGACAGAAATTTTATAGATTACCCTTTTAAGAAGTTTTACTATCAACCAAAGGAGACGTGTGATTTTAACTGAAGGTAGATGTGCGGTCAAGGGATAATTTTTCTTCAAGATAAGAGATTTCATAGCATGTTGATGCTGATGAAAATATATTGGAAGGAAAACATAGATGACATAAGAAATAGTTGAGATAATGTCTGAGAAAATGTCCTTGGGTGTACAGAAGGCATTAAATTAGTTGCTTTACTGTTAGGGTTGGCCTCAGAAAAAATACAGAAAATGCTTTCATAAGAGCAGAAGAGAAGAAAGAGCATAAGCATAGATGTAGTCAAATGGATAGATGTGGTAGTTTGAACTTATAGAGAAAGTCTCTTTTGATGGCCTCTATCTTTAGTAGAATATAAAATAAGGTCATGGAGTGATAGTGAAGATAACATAAGAATGACTGAAGGCTTGAATAGAAAAAAGCAGGTATGAACCCCAGTCTGCAGTAACGGCTCATGAAAGGATAGTCATGAATTTAAAGTGAAATGAGTCAGCACAGTGACAGTGAGTAGCAATAAGGAGCACAGAGAATACCTGTTCCACAGAGTTAGAAGTGGCTAATAAACATGATAGCAAAATCTGTCATTACCTGAGAAGACTTCCAGGGAAGAAGTGCATTCATGGGAGAATTGGGTTTCTCTTAAATGAATACGGTAGAGTGAACATTTAGGATATTAAGATGTTTGCTGATAACAGATTAATGTAACAACAGAAAATACATACATAATTCTGCATATGTGTATATGTGTATGTGTATGCATTCATTATGAAAGTATAATTTCACATCAATGCAGAAAAAATTAGATTATGTAATAAATACCTTATGATAACATGGGGGGGTGAATCTCTACCTTATATTTTATGCCAAGAAATATTCATATGGATCAAATATTTAAATATGAAAAAGAAAATTATAAATTTGTTAGAAGAAAAGAAATTGAAAAATAATTTTAGAATGGGTAAAACATTTCAAAATATTAACAAAAATGCAGGAATCATTATCTATTTTATTGACCAATTTTACCATTTAAGGTTTTAAAAAATATATTATAAAACATATATAAGATCATGCCATTGCACTCCAGCCTGGGCAA
>NW_012105686.1:2030724-2044081 GCF_000951045.1 Mandrillus leucophaeus | reverse complement strand
AAAGGCAAATTGTAAAATGAAAATTTTTTTTTACATTACAGAAAATAGCTAATTTCCTTTATTAGTAATCACACACAGTTAATAAGACCAATAACCCATATAAAAATGGGGAAAAAATATGAACAGCCAACTTATTTAAAAAATAAAAATGAAATGCAGCTAGCTTTAGGCATATTACAAGATACTCTGTGACTCATATTAAAATTGCAAACTAAAACTATAAAATTCCCAATTTTACCCATCAATCTGGCAAAAATCAAAAAGTTTGATTTATCATTGTCAGGGAACAGACACTAAGTGTAAGATGGAAAACAAATGGACTATCCATTAATAGGAAACTGTTAAATAAGTTATGGTACATTATTACAATGGAATGCTAAATAGCAAATCAAAAGAATGAGCTGAATTTTATATACTGCATTTAAATATAAAAAATTATCATAATAATTTGAAGAGGAAGTAATATTTGCAAAGAGTAATACTGTGAAGTAAATTATGAAAAGGGCTATTCAAGACTCAGTATATTTTAAGTAATAGTCTCTTTGTTAATGAATCAAAGAAAAACATTCATACACACACAAACACACAAATAGGTATGGAGACAAATATTTGTGTAAAATATGTAGGAACATATATCAATACTAATGTGTGCTTCTAAAACGGGGATTTGGAGTCTATGGTAGAATGGGAGACCTTTTGAATTTTATAACATATCTTCTTTTATATCCTATTTATGTTTTCCTCTTCAAAAATTTTAAAGAAATATTTTCAATTATAATACAGCTGGAAACTATTAAAACACTAAGCAGAGAAGTTTCAAAAATATAAATAAAGTATTAACTATAAACAAAAACCCTTGGAATATTTAAAAACATACTTGAACTAAATCTTAGAAAATAAAATGTAATAAGACAGAGTGATTTCACGAGGTGGTTGAAGAATATTGAGGTAGACCTTTAAGAAGGAGGATGTGGTTTGGTTAATTCTATATTGGGTAAAATATTAAGTTAAGCATATTTGCTAGAAGTTTTTAAAATTAAATAGAACGTATCTCCTCCAAATTTGACATGAAAGAAATTAAAAAATTAACATGTCAATCAAGAAAGATAAAATGAATCACAATAGCAGTAAATAAAAGTCAGAATATATGATGATAGAAAAAATTTCAAATACATCAGTGACTACAATAAATGTAAATGCAGTAACTTATTTAAAGTCAGAGCTACCCATCCCCTATCTCTTTCTCTGTTCAGGAAAAAAATAAATCAATAAACAAAAGGCAGTTGTATTGCTTTTGCTATTAGAACCAATGTGGTTTTGCAGATTGTGACTTATATTTGGTGAAATTCCTGGTTTGCATATTTTTTCCTAGATATGTGTGTTCTGCTGCTTCAGTCTGTTTTGGCCTCAGCAGAAACTGAAAATGCATGTCCAAAGGTCATGTTGTAGGTCACAACAATGTTCCAGAGTCTCTCCCCTCCTCTGAATGCCTGTCTTTGCCATGTATCTATGTAGAGCCCCCCCACTACTCTGACTGTGGCTCTGGCTTTGACTATGTGATTCCCTTTGACCAACGGAATGTTAACAAACATGGCCAAGGGGAGTCTTGGAAAGTGTGTACATACGGGATTTGCCTGCTTCTGCACTCGGCCCATATAAAATAAGAGCACACCTGCTCGAGGAGGAAAGACAAGAACACAGCCAAGTCACAGCAGTCATTCTATGCGAGGCCATCCCACATTAGCCAAAAGCCAGCCGTCCCCTATAACATGTGAACAATTCCCACGAAGTTGGATAAGAAAAATTATCCAATTAACCCACAGATTTGCTTATTGTTTTAAGTCACTGAGTTTTGACATGATTGGTTAGAAAACATTATGGTGCTAAAAGATGAGGCTCGTGGAGTTGGCTTTCTCAGTTAGTGTAGAAAAGTGCAGTGGTGAAATGCCTGTGTTAATATGTTAAGAGACCTCATACATCAATATAAACCAATGAACTCAGGGAAGTGAAACATAATTATCTCACTCACAGTCATTGAAGGACTGTTTTACAATTTTTTTCACCAAATGATCAAAATATATTTGACTTTTAAAAAGTATCAAAGGTCTAATAACCCCTGCTTTTCCATACTTCTATTAGAATCAATTTATGCTTCTTCAACTCTTTCTGTTCACCTGCTATGTAATTCTCATTTTCCAGTCTTATACTGCTGTCTGACAGTTGCCTTCTCTTTTCTAGTTCTCCTGCCTCTGTTTAACCTGCCAACACCTTTTGTTTTCCCTTCCATGCATCAGGAAAAGGAAGATAACTTGGCATACCTGCCAGAGACTTATGACAGTAATGTATGAGCAGGGTGCTTCACTGATGTCGTAGGATAAAACAGTACCCTCAAGAAGACAAACCCTCTGTCATTTGGTTTCCAGGGATACAAACATAGCTAAAAATGCAGAGCTAAATACACTTTAAAATAAGAAATTCTTTTAATAATTGAAGTGTAGAAAATGATATAGAGAGAAAAACACGGCTTTGGAGCCAGACACTGCTGAGAGTGAATTCTGACAACCGTTTACTCCAGGCAAGTTACTTAACTGCTTGACTATCCCTTTTATCTTCTGAAAGATGTGAGGATTATACGAGACAGAATAGCTAAACTCCTGGCACAACCAGCATGTTTCTTCTCCTGTCTCTCTGGCTTCACCAACAACTAAGGCTTTTTTCATTTTTAACATTATTCCTAAATATCCCCCAAATCCTTCAGCAATTCTGCTGTGTCTCAGCCTCTTCAAACTGGTATTCATTCTGAGCCAGATCGCTTTAAGAGCAAAAACCCTGTGGTTACTTGGACTTAACTGCCTAATAGGACAAAAGAAAGAGAAAGTTATAATGTTTTCATAAATTCTACTTGGATACATTTTCAAATTGGAATATTTTATCCTCACATGAAACTAATACTTTCACTAATCACTAACAGTGTTAAATTCCACAACTTGCAGAAGAAGTCTGGATGACTACTTGCTAATTATGAAAACACAACTAGACACAATTATGTGACATAATGGGCTATAACTAATCAATTGGATTGATAAGCTTATGGAAGATGAGGATGGTCATATCCCGCAGGAACATCTTATGCGATGAGTATGTGACAAAGTAAAAATTTCATATCTTGGTTGACTGATACTAGTTTTTCTGACTGCTTATTTTACTAAATTACCATCTATTGAAATATCATCTTGATTTAAGGTCTCAATGTGTGCCACAACCTGCTTCATAGACATTGATGTGTAAATGTTAAAGTATGCAATTCTTTTTGATCAATAAGGCAGCTTTCTTGTTCTTACAATATTCCATAATAGGACAATGGCAAAGAGGAACATGATCGTATCAAATGAAGCACTAGTACTTATGCCACAGCCGAAAGATAAAAACAGAAGCTACTATTTATTGAATGCTTTCAGTGTGCTAAGTACTCTGCGCACATTACTTTAACGAAAACCTTTCATGGTAAATATCTTTAGCCCATCTTACAGGGTGAAGGTACCAATAATTTGAGAATAAGTAAGTTTCCCAAGTTAAAAATAGAATGGCTATGTTTGTATACATTTGGCCACAACATTATTAAACCAACAACAAAGTAACCGTAATAACAATCACCCAGACCCACTTTTGCTGCACCCATCTGAAAATGATATTCCCACAAATTTCTCTCTCCCTCCGTATTATAATCCTTTTATATCCTAGCCAATCTTAGATGCTGTCAATTTCTCCTCCTTGTATTTCCTCCTCTCAGAATTCACCTGCCACCTTACCTTACTCATTTGCTATTTGTGTTATTCAGGTAAACTGCTTATGTTCTTCTTAAAGGGTTTTAGGGAAGAGAATTTTCATGTCAATGGCCAGGTGGAGGTTGAATTTAAAAGTGAAGATGAGGAGAAGTTGAAGAATGGGATTCTTTTCAACTTTTCAAAGACATAAAACAAATAAGAAGATACTGGATTAAGAATCAAATATCAGAATATATTTAATGAATTAGAGCTTGGGTTGCCATAAGAAGCATGTATTGCAACATCATGCTTTGTTAGTCATTTTGTCCTTGGACAAAATACATAGGAAAAATTCTTACAGTCCAATGTAACAAATTAATGAATCACTTTTAAGTATATTTTTGGTACATCGATGTTAATAAAAAGTGAAGAAACATTTAGTTCAGTCATTCTTGTATGAAATATGAGAAAGAAAAAAGGTAGGAACTCAGACTTGCTTTTTATGGAATTAATCTTAAATTTCTCAGAGTTTTGGTTCCAGATTTTTACATCTACAGGGAACAAAGGCTGAATAACATAAAAAATGTTAATTTCATTTGTTGCATGTTACTTTTTTGGGGGGTGCTTTGTAAAACTTACACAAGAGCACCATGAGTTTTCAGGAATTCTACAATGATGTTGACATCTTGCTCTTATCTAGTAGTAATGATCCAAGTTGGAAGTTGCCACCAGAGCATAATTCCTGCTAAATGATAAACTAGGTATTGGTGAGATAATATATCTATGTATACCTGAAGCAGAAGACTTTACCTTGTCAGAGTCATCTTATCTAATGAAATCTGGAAACAACCTGTTCTAATAAGGAAACATAGTTTTTATTTTATATCACTCCTCTTTGGATTTTCCTACCATGTTCTTCCCAAACATGGCCTGAATCTCAATTCTATTTCTCTGGAAGATTTAACCGGTTATGTTATAGCACTTTGCTTGATATTACACTTTTGTTTTTCTTTCCCTTCAGAATCCCATTTTCTCATATTCCCACCAATTTTCCCAGGGAACAGTTTCTGATAAATCACTTTTGTACGAAACTTCATCCCAGGATTTGCTTCTGGGGAATCCAAGTTGAGACAAGCATACATTAAAAATGTGAACACTTGTAATCATCAGGATAATCTACTTAGACTTTATTGAGTATCTATTTTCTTGGCACTCTCAAGGCACATTTTGACATGGTTTGTATTCTCTATACTAAAATTTTCCTGGAGTTGATATTTGAATATTTTTCATTCACTTGTTTCAAGTTTAGGTAACACATAGAATCAAATATTTAAAATTGCATATGATTTGTGCCCTGAAGAACTTTCCAGATTATCGAAACTAGTTCTAGTCTCTCAGAGATGCTTCAAGAGAAGCTAAACAGTTTAGCCATAATTGTAGAACTTAATAGAGGTAAAATCCACAATTAGAAGCTTTTTCTCTTTATTTTTTTTTTTCCTAGCCAGTACACAGTGGTGTCTTCCTGTTATAAAATGAACACATTTTTCCCCTTTATCTGCCTTTGGTGGAGATACAGAACAGCTGGTCACCATCCTTCCCATTTGGTTAAAGAGTGCAGGAATGGATTATTATGGAAATCACTTCCTTCCCTCCAGTCTAGAAGGTGCTGACTCCACTTAAAGGAAAGAGCAATAGAGGGGAAACTTTCAATGCTGCTGGCCTGCTTCCATGTAGTCTGTGGATAATGGAGCTCTTTGATGTCTGGCACATTCATAACCACTGAACTCAGCTTTGCAGTCAACAGAAGAGCTATTTTACACTGCTTCTGATGTGATGAAATAACTTAACTAGACATGGTTAATCACATAGCTGGTGATTATGCCATGCAAGGAAAAGCCACTAAAGTAAGCTGACTGCCTCTATGAAGAACAAAGGAAAACTCCCTAGCAGGCATACACATAGCTGACTCAAGTGCTCTGGCATGACTCGGTTTTTTACCATCCAGATTCACTCTTGCTATTTTAACAACATGAAACATAATCATCACTGTGTCCATGACAACTCTGCATGCCTGTCTGACTTGCCTATTGCTTATCCTGTATGACAGTCATAAGTTTCCTTCACTCTGTTCCAGAGATATCTGACTTTGATCACACTACCAGGCTGAAAACCAACCATAATTGGAACTAAGGCAGAGAAAGATCTTTTGTAAAAGTGTAATTCCACTTAGGTCATCTGTTTATTGCTTTGCCCAAAACATCTAGATTTTCAGATGATTTGACTGGTATTACAAATGCAAATCCTATAATAAATGAGTGTCCCTGTAGGTCAGCAGCATCAAGGGAAAATATGATCTGGAGAGAATAGCACTGACAAGTTGGTTTATTAGTTCAGCTGGCTTTAAAGACCAGCCAAGGTCCTGTTTTCAACTAGATTGTTTATTTGCATCAACTATTTCAAGAAAATAAACAAACTGGATCTAGTAGAGCAGATTCTTTCTATGTAGAGGAAATGCTAACTTTTCCAACTCTGAATGAATGGCAAGTTAATGAAATATACATTCAACTATTTACTAAAGCTTGACAACGAAACAAATCAATGGCCTTGAAATTAAACTAGAATTGTGGTATAGAATTACATTTTTCAATGTAACCATAGACTAAATAAACAATAAGTTGTCTTTTAAAAACTTTCCAAGAAGTCTTTGGTGGACTATCTAATGTTGGTTAAACATAGAGGGCACTATTATTCTAAAAACGATCCAAGGAACAATATAGGCCTAAGAAGGTACAGTTTCAGTAACTGGGATGCCAATTCCAGAAAAATTTTAGAGAAAATTAACCAGTGCTATGAAAATAATTGGGGTTTTGTGCTTAGGTGAGTAAGCTTTTAGGAGGTAGTGTGACAAATCACTAAAAGCTCATTCAATACAAGAAAAGTTGTATTTTTCAATAATACAATAATTTGTTTAACTGTAATCAAAAATAAAATAGCAGCAGACTATTAAAAGTTTAATTACAGGTGTTTTCAGTGTCTACATTGTGATATGGAATGACAAGGAAACTCATCAGGCATGCTGTGCTCTAGCTGCCTCATCAATAAACTTATGAGACTCAGTCAAAAATATTTATAGGATTCCCATTATGTACCGCAGAATTTAAAGTGGTAGGCCAAACAGGCAAGTCTTCGCCCTCTTAGAATTTATACTCTTGAACAAGAAATATAACAGATATGTGGATATGAGGATAATTTCAGGTGGTGGGAACGATTCTGAAGACAATTCTGTAATATGATATGACAAGGACCTGGGAAGAAAGAGTTGCTTTCGTTTGGGTAATGAAGGATAATATTAGGAGGTGGTGTTTCACCTGAAACCTGGTGGGTTTGAAGGAAGTCATACAAATACCTGGTAGGAAGAAGTGTTTGGAGGAGAGAATTCCAGCCAGCACTAAGGGCCAAAGCCAAACAAAGGCCATCGACAATATCAAATTTATGATAGAGGCATACAAAGAAAGCCAGGAGAGTAGGTAAAGAAAAGCATAATTGGTCAGGTCAGAGAAACTGGAAGAAACTAGATGTGTGGCATTTGGACTATGGTTTGGAATGTGGATTTGAGTCACTGTATTGGGAAAGCATCAGAAGATTTTTAGTAAGAGAGTGAGTGAGACAGTACTTACATATTCTAAAGAGACCCCTGGTATTTGAAGTAGAATTGATTCTAATATAGCAAGAACAGAAGGAGTAAGACCAGTGAGGAAAATATTAGTTAACCGGGACTGAGAGTAAGATATTTTGGATTAGGGCAGTTAGACTAGATCAGAAATTCTCCATCTTTCTGGCACAATGGATTAGTTGTCAGTCTATAAACGTCTCTCAAACTAACGTTTATAAACAAATAAAATTAAATGTAGAGAATGAAAAAACTAGTATATTCAAATGTAATCAAAATGTTTCTAAAATATGTCAATACATTAAATAACAAGCTTTCATGTAAACAATATGTTAAACTGTAAAGTGGTATAAAATATCTGATTTATATTAATGACTAGGTGCTTCTAATATTACTGCAGTTAGTGCTACGGTCATGATTAAAGAAAATGCTAAATCTTAAAGATGTCTAAAAATAAAGATGTAAATTTTCTCTTAGAAATTCACAGATTCTTAAACTCCAGGTGACATTCCCTCGCTAAATGATTTCTATAGAAAGGAACTTGCACTTGGTCATTCTATTTCATTTGCAAGGTAAATTATCATTGATAATGCTGGAGGAAAACAATAATTTCCTATGCCATCGGTCATATATTTGATCATGGCTGCAATTTCCTCAGTGAGATAGTTTGGATATTTTTCCCCTCCAAATCTCAGGTTGAAATGTAATCCTCAGTGTTGGAGGTGAGGGAGGTCTGGTGGGAGGCGTTTAGATCAACGGGGCATATCCCTCATGAATGGCTTAGCACCATCCCCTTGGTGATGAATTTTCACAAGATCTAGTTGTTTGAAAGTGTGTAGAACCTCCCTCCTTGCTCTTGCTCTCTCTTATTCCACTCTGGTAATGTGAGATGCCTGCTCCCTCTTTGCCCTCTGCCATGATTGTGTTTCCTGAGGCCCTCACCAGAAGCAGACGCTTGTACAGCCTGCAGAACCGTGAGTCCACTATATCTGTTTTCTTTGTAAATTACCCAGCTCCAAATATTTCTTTATAGAAACACAAGAACGACCTAACATACTCAGTTTACACAACTTTTTCTTCTTCCAATGAACCCTTTCTGGGGAGCTCAAATTCAGAGTAGCTACACCTTTTTTACCTCTAAAAAGAGTTTTGTTGCCTACAAGATAAACTACATATTTTTCACTTAACCAAGATACTGCGACTTCTCTTACAGTTAACTTCCACTACGGAGGCAACAGTATTAATATAATTCAATGTCAAAATTTAGATGTCAGGTGTGAACAAACAACAAAACCAGGGCTTTGCTATCCTATATGTCCATTATTGATTTGAAAACATCATTTAATAGAATTAGTGTGTACATTTTTGTTGATTTGAAAACATTATTTAATAGTGTGCATTAGTGTGTACATTAAGTAGTGTGTACATTTTTAGCTCCTGTTTTTGTTTTTTTGTTGTTTGAGATGGAGTTTTGCCCTTGTGCAATGGCATAATCTCGGCTCACCACAAACTCTGCCTCCCAGGTTCAAGCGATTCTCCTGCCTCAGCCTCCTGAGTGGCTAGGATTACAGTCATGCACCACCATGCCTCGCTAATTTTGTATTTTTACTAGAAATGGGGTTTCTCCATGTTGGTCAGGCTGGTCTCGCACTCCCAACCTCAGGTGATCTGCCCACCTTGGCCTCCCAAAGTGCTGGGATTACAGGTATGGGCCACCATGCCCGGCCTTAGCTCCTATTTATATACAGAAACACTTTCTTCTATCTTAGCAGAAACAATGGGAAAAATCTGACTAGGAATGAAATGTCCTATGTTTTGGTCTTGGATCATCTCAATTGTTTGATGGCCTTTGGCAAATTATATGACTCATCTGTTTCCTCACTTAAAATCTAAACTTAAAGTGCATCTGCTTTATATCCTACCACCTCTAGAATTTTACATTTCTAAGAAAAACTAAACAGATTAAATAAAATGGAACAAATTTCTTCACACTATTGATATCATTATATGGTGTATTCCTCATAGTTATTGTGTTTGTTCGATTATATTACACATTGAAGGAGAGTTCCAATTGTTTTGACAGGCTGTCACTTTTATTAGCTCACAGATATTACATATGAAAGACATAAATTTTAATACTGATGTTTGTCTCTGAGATATGAAACAGTTTTCTCCTACATGTCTTTAGTATTCATTTTATTTTACGTAAATTTTGTTCAATACTCAATTTTCCTTTCCTATAATACTTCGAGCAACCATTGCTTTCAAAGTAATTTTCTAATAAATAATGCAAGTAGCAATTGGAGGGGGGATTTGGGCTTTAATTATAAAAACAAAACATGAAAATACAATAATCTTCTCTTTCTAATCTTAAATTTTATTTACGCATCTAGCCTTAAACAAAAGTATGGGTCATATGCCCTATGCCCCTAAATCCATCAGGACCAACCTAATGAGAATCAGATCTTGTAAACCTACTGTTAACCACTTCAGTGAGCCATTTTGGCATCACAAAATCTAAGAGTCCATGACAGAATATATAAATTAGCTAATATGGCTAGTGTAATACGATTTGAGTGTTGAAAGCTAAATTTCTGTGACAGGTATCATAAAATATCACATGGCATTTATCATGAAGATATACTCAAAATGTTTAGATAAACATAGAGTTTTAAGTGTCTACTATCATTTTGGAAACTAAGGAAAGATGACTTCAACGTTTACTTTTTGGCCAAAATTAACAGGCATATCTTCATCAAGGAGATAAACCCAACATCAATGCAAGACTGTTAATAATCAATGAGTCTTGCATACCTACATACCAGTTAATCTATTTTTTTCTGAAGGAACATGAGACAAGATGAAAGGTATTACAAAGGACACACATAGTTGTTTTTATTATATAAAGAGTTTGAGGGAATTGATGAGAAGGAAGTTTGACTATATTAATGTCATCTTTGATATAATATAAACATAAGATAGGAGCAAAATGGCACAATTGAACCATGATTCTTGGGAACAGCTACATATTAATCTAATTTCTCATTTTACAAGGTTGTCATCTTGGGCCAGTTACTTAAAGTTTGTCTGTGGCTTCGTTTTCTTATCTGTAAACACAGTCATGATGACAGTGACTAACAGAACTCCCATTAAGGAACAATGGAGTAATTCATGGGACGAAATGCTTTGCAATTGATTAGACACTAAATGAATGTTAGTTTTCTTCTTTTCAAAATAGTGCCTCTATTTGCTAGAGTTGAGGTAACTAAATGGAGTTACTCCTTAATAGTCAGGCATTATACCATAGTAGGATGTCCTGGATAAAATTCCTTTTTTGCTTGGTTTTGATCTTCCATATCTTTATTTCCTCTTTTTCCACACCATTGTCTGTCTGCTTTCCTTCATTAATGTTTTATTTTCTGTTTTCTCAAACTGGTATGGCTTATACCAATCATATTTTTACTCTTCTTCCCTTCCTTTATCGCTGATATTTCTCCTTCCTCCTGCTCTTGTCTCCTTCTCTTTCCTGCTCATCATTGCTTTCCTTCTTCTCTTTGGTGCAGGTTCAACACTCATTTGTACTGTGACCTCATATGCCAGAGTGGGTTTAGTTGCATGCTTGTCTTTCCAGCCAATCTCAGCACACTTTGATCTTACAGCGACCTGACCAATCATGGCATTTCTTTGACTTTTCTCAACAGCTCTTCCAAACTTCTGCCTGCAAATTTTGCATTCTCTAGAATTCCATTTGTTTAAAGATGCCATTGTTTAGGTGCCAAATATTTGAGATTTTGTTATATGAACAAATATTTTTATATTTTAAATCAGGGAAATTTAACAATGCTCCAGTTGCTTAAATAATTCTTAATAAATATACACTGAAGACTTAATGCAAAACAAGTTATATGAAAAAAATTAAGAAAATGGCAAATATGAAAAAGATGCATATATTTTATTGCTTAAGAACAATAACTTGTTTTAGTTCTGAAAAACATTTTCTGAAATGCCCTCCCTCAGATGGTAAAGTAAGCAACTTAATAATTTTATGAAATTCATTTTTACCCATCTCATATGCTTGTTTAAACTATCATTATAATTAGGATGGAGAACTGTTGGTAAAAAGAACACCAGAAAATCATAACTTGGAGGGGGCGCCCAAGATGGCCGAATAGGAACAACTCTAGCCTCCAGCTCCCAGCATGAGTGACACAAGATGGGTGATTTCTGCATTTTCAACTGAGGTACTGGGTTCATCTCACTGGGGCATGTCCAACAGTCAGTGCTGGTCAGTGGGTGCAGTCCAACCAGTGAGAAGGAAGCAGAGCAAGGCATCACCTCACCTGAGAAGCACAAGAGGGAAGGGAATTCCTTTTCCTAGCCGAGGGAAACTGAACACACAACACCTGGAAACTCGAATAACTCCCACACTAATATTGTGCTTTACCAAGGGTCTTAGCAAATGGCACACTAGGAGATTATATCCCACACCTGGCCCAGAGGGTCCCACGCCCACGTAGCCTCCCTCATTGCTAGCACAGCAGTCTGAGATCTAACTGCAAGGGGGCAGCGAGGCTGGGGGAGGGGTGCCTGCCATTGCTGAGGCTTAAGTAGGCAAACAAAGCTGCCCAGAAGCTCAAATTGGGTGAAGCCCACCACAGTTCAAGGAGGTCAGACTGCCACTGTAGACTCCAACTCTGGGGACAGGGCATAGCTAAACAACAAGCAGCAGAAACCTCTGCAGATGTAAATGTCCCTGTCTGACAGCTTTGAAGACAGCAGTGGTTCTCCCAGCACAGAGGCTGAGAACTGAGATCGGACAGACTGCCTGCTCAAGTGGGTCCCTGACCCCTGAGTAGCCTAACTGGGAGACATTCCACACTAGGTGCAGAACGACACCTCACATGGTTGGGTACGCCTCTGAGACGAAGCTTCCAGAGCAAGAATCAGATAGCAACACTTGCTGTTCAGCAATATTCTATCTTCTGCAGCCTCCGCTGCTGATACCCAGGCAAACAGGGTCTGCAGTGGACCTCAAGCAAACTCCAACAGACCTACAGCTGAGGGTCCTGACTGTTAGAAGGAAAACTAAAAAACAGAAAGGACACCCATACCAAAACCCCATCAGTACGTCGTCATCATCATCAAAGACCAAAGGCAGATAAAACCACAAAGATGGGGAAAAAGCAGTGCAGAAAAGCTGGAAATTCAAAAAATCAGAGCACATCTCCCCCTCCAAAGGAACGCAACTCATCGCCAGCAACGGAACAAAGCTGGACGGAGAATGACTTTGACAAGTTGAGAGAAGTCTTCAGTTGATCAAACTTCTCAGAGCTAAAGGAGGAACTATGTAACCAGTGCAAAGAAACTAAAAACCTTGAAAAAAGAATGGATGAATGGATAACTAGAATGATCAATGTAAAGAAGACCATAAAGGAACTGATAGAGATGAAAACCATGACATGAGAACTACGTGACAAATGCACAAGCTTCAGTAACCAATTTGATCAACTGGAAGAAAGAGTATCAGTGATTGAAGATCAAATGAATGAAATGAAGTGAGAACAGAAGTGTAGAGAAAAAAAGAGTAAAAAGAAATGAACAAAGCCTCCAAGAAATATGGGATTATGTGAAAAGACCAAACCTACATCTGATTGGTGTGCCTGAAAGTGATGGGGAAAATGGAACCACGTTGGAAAACAAACACTCTGCAGGATATCATCCGGGAGAACTTCCCCAACCTAGTAAGGCAGGCCAACATTAAAATTCAGGAGATGCAGAGAACACCACAAAGATACTCATCAAAAAGAGCAACTCTAAGACACATAATTGTCAGATTCACCAAAGTTGAAATGAAGGAAAAACTGTTAAGGGCAGCCAGAGAGAAAGGTCAGGTTACCCACAAAGGGAAGCCCATCAGACTAAC
>NW_012105686.1:1895986-2025444 GCF_000951045.1 Mandrillus leucophaeus | reverse complement strand
GGAGGGGGGCGGGGGGAGGGATAGCATTAGGAGATATAGCTAATGTAAACGACGAGTTAATGGGTGCAGCACACCAACATGGCACATGTATACATATGTAACAAACCTGCATGTTGTGCACATGTACCCTAGAACTTAATAAAAAAAAATCATAACTTGCAAAAATATGGAAAAGTATGTAATAGCAATTCCTAAAAGGAATATTGAAGTAATTACTTACATTGACTTAGAAAGTTCATGATAGATTTGCATGTATATTCATCACCATTTTATTCATTTGCAAACGGGACACAATGTAACTCAATTGTTATCCATTCTCACTCTCTCATTTTTTCTCTGTATTGATATATTTTGTGTTTAAATATATTGATATATTTTATATTTAAATAACTGACCTACAAATTTCACCTGGGGAAAGAGCAAAAACATTTGGCCAGGCATAGTCACTCACTTCTATAATTGCAGCACTTTGGGAGGCAGAGATGGGAGGATTGCTTGAGTTCAAGAGTTTCAGACCAGCCTAGGAAACATAGCAAGACTTCATCTCTACTAAAAATAATTTTAATAATTAGCTGGGCATGGTAGCACTCACTTGTAGTCTCAGCTACATGGGAAACTGAGGTAAGAGTATAGCTTGATCCCAGGAGTTTGAGGCTGCAGTGAGTCATGGTCACCTGGGAGTCAGAGCAAGACCCTGTCTCTCAAAAAACATTGCTTTGAAGATCCTCACCAAGTAGTATGACATCATTTGTGACACTGAATTGTTACTACACTGACTATAGCTGTAAAATCCAGTGGTTTGGTCCTTTACGAAATGTAGCTGAAGGCTTTCTGGGTCAGCTTCCTTTATAAATAGAAAGGGGAAAGGGAAGAAAATTACATTTATAATGTGTGTAGGAAATTTTCCAAGGAGTTTAAGAAAGGAAGGAAGGAAGAGGAAAGGAAGGTGGGAGAAAGGGAGGGAAGAAGGAAGAAAAGAAGAGAAAAGAAAAGGCTTTCTTCACCCTTACATTGAAAGTTGAAACCTAAGATACTCTAACAAAATTTAGATCTTGACATGTTGGTGTAAAAGTTGTACTAATTTGGAGGTGTCTGAGACTTCAGTTGTGGGGCTCTTAGAGGAGGAAGATTGAACATGAATGCCATTTGTGTGTCAAACCCTTTGGGAAATTTCTGAGAATCTGAGAACTGTCTCTTACAAATCACCCTATTCTTGACATTGGATGGAACCTGAAAATCCATCTGTTAGAAGTGAATTCTTTATAGTCTTTATTTGAAGCTGTTATTCCTTTGTAAGCATAACTTCCCCTAAGATGGAATCATTTATGCTGTTTCAATCACTTACAACGTGAATAAAAATAGCTAACATTTCATTTTGGCTAGAATAAGAATAGTCCCATGAAAGAGTGTGCTACTAAATGAAGACTGGACAAGTATATCACTAAAGGTATTTATATTTGTCTATTCTCTCATTGCTATAAAGAAATACCTGTGACTGGGTAATTTATAACAAAAGAGGTTTAAGTGGCTCCTGGTTCTGCAGGCTGTACAGGAAGCATGGGGCATCTGCTTCTAGGAAGGCCTCATTAAGGCAAAGCAGGAGCAGGCATCTTACATAGCCAGAGCAGGAGCAGGAGAGTGAGCCAGAAGGTGCCACATACTTTTAAATGACCAGATCTCATGAGAACTCACGATCTCGAGGACAGTGCCGTGGGGGAAGGTGCTAAACTATTCATAAGAAACCACCTCCATGATGCAACCATCTTCTACTAGACCCCACCTCCAACTTCGGGGATTACATTTTAATATGAGATTTGGGTGGGAATGCACATCCAAACTCTATCATTCCTCCCCTGGTATCTCTCAAATCTCATGTCCTTCCTGCATTTCAAAGTACAATCATGCCTTCTAAATAATCTCTGGTCTTAACTCATTTTATGTGCAAAGTCTCTTCTGAGACAAGGCTAGTCCCTTCCACCTATGAGCCTGTAAAATAAAAAACAAATTTGTTATTTTCAAGATACAGTAGGAGTATAAGCATTGGGTAAACATTCCTGTTCCAAAAGGGAGAAAGTAGCCAAAGAAAGGGACTACAAGCCCTGTGCAGTCTGAAACCCAGCAGGGCAGTCATTAAACCTTAAAATAATTTCCTTTGACTCCATGTCCCACACCTAGGGCACACTGTTGTGAGGGGTAGGCCCCCAAGGCCTTGGGCAGCTCTGCCCCTGTGGCTTTGCAGGGTTCAGTCCCCACAGCTGTGCCAATGGGCTGGCATTGAGTGCCTGCAGCTTATTTAGGCACAGGATCAAGCCGTCGGTGAATCTACCATTCTGGGGTTTAGAGAACAATGGCCCTCTTCTCCCAGCTCCACTAGGCAGTGCACATGTGGATACTCTGTGCAGGGGCTCCAACCCCACATTTCCCCTCTGCATTGCCCTAGTAGAGGTTCTCCATGAGGCTCAGCTCCTGAAGCAGGCTTCTGCCTGGACATCCAGGCTTTTCCATACAGCATCTGGAATCTAGGAAGAGGCTCCCAAGCCTCAACTCTTGCGCTCCGTGTACTCACAGGCTTAACACTACGTGGAAGCTGCCAATGCTTATGGCTAGCACCCTCTGAAGCAGTGGATTGAGCAATATCTGGGTCCCTTTGAGCCAGAGTTGGAGCTGCCAGGATGTAGGGAACAGTGTCTTGAGGCTAACAGGGCAATGGGGATCCTGGGCCTGGCCCAGGAAACCTAGACCTCTGAGTCTGTGATGGGAAGGGCTAACATGAAGGTCTCTGAAATTCCTTTGAGGCCTCTGTCCCATTATCTTGGCTATTAGCACTTGGCTTTTAGTTATGCAAATTTTTCTAGCAAGTGGTGACTCCATAGCCCACTTGAATTCCTCTCCAGAAAACACTGTTTTGTTTTTTTTTTTTCCCTCTGCCACATGGCCAGGCTGCAAATCTTTTAAATTTTTATGCTCTGTTTCCCTTCTAAATGTAAGTTGCCACTTTAAGTCATTTATTTGCTCCCACATATGAACATAGACTGTTAGAAGCAGTCAAGTCACAGCCAGGCACAGTGACTCACACCTGTAATCCCAGTACTTTGGGAAGCCCAGACCAATGGATCACCCGAGGTCAGGAGTTTGAGACCAGTCTGACCAACGTGGTAGAACTACATCTCTACTAAAAATACACAAATTAGTTGGGCACGGTGGCAGGTGCCTATAATCCTAGCTACTCAGTAGGCAGGAGAATTGCTTGAAACCAGGAAGTGGAAGTTGCAGCAGTGAACCAAGATTGCAGCATGGCACTCCAACATGGGTGACAAGAGCAAAACTCCATCTCAAAAAAAAAAAAAAAAAAAAGAAAAGAAAAAAGAAGAAAAGAACAAGCCAAATCACATCTTAAACGCTTTGCTGCTTAGAAATTTCTTCCACCAGATATCCTAGATCATCAATCTCAAGTTCAAAGTTTGACAGATCCCTAGGGCAGAGGCAAAATGCAGCCAAGTTCTTTGCTAAAGCATAACAAAGTGACCTTTGCTCCAGTTCCCAGTGAGCTCCTCATTTCTATCTGAGCCCTCCTCAGCCTGGACTTTATCGTCCATATCACTGTCAGCATTTTGCTCACAACCATTTAACCAGTCTCTAAAAAAAGTTCCAAACTTTCCATTATCTGTCTTCTTCTGAGCTCTCCACTCTTCCAACCTCTGCTTGTTACCCAATCCCAAAGCTACTTCACATCTTCAAGTATTTTTATAGCAATGCTTCACTCCCAGTACCAATTTTCTGTATTAGTCCATACATGCATTGCTACTATAGAAATACCCAAGACTGGGTAATTTACAGGAAAAAGAGGTTTAATTGACTTATGGCTCTTCAGGCTGTACAGGAAACATGGCAGCATCTGCTTCTGGGGAGGCCCCAGGGAGCTTTTCCTTAAGGCTGAAGGCAAAGCTGGAGCAGGTACTTCATATGGCAAAAGCAGGAGCAAGAGATCGAACAGGGAGGTACCACAAACTTTTAAATGACCGGAACTCATGAGAACTCATTCACTATCATGAGAACAGTACCATGGGGGATGGTGCTAAACCATTCATGAGAAATTTCCCCATAATCCAATCACGTCCCGCAAGCCCCACCTCTAACATTGGGGATTACACTTCAGTATGAGATTTGGGCAGGAACACACATCCAGACTATGTCAGCATTTGTAATAGACTTTCTTTTTTTTTTTTAAACAATTTTCCCCATGAAACTATTGAATCCATATCATATTGATCTGAGATCTATACTTCCGTAGTTTTTTCACTAAATATCTAGTAAATTTTTACTAATGCCAAGTCATTGCTCAATAATCTAGAGATACCAAATACACATGCACAGCATTATGAATTTTTAAAAATTGTATATATTAACATAATGCACAGGTGTTAATTCACCCAACCTGCTTTCAGTAAGTCATTACAGTAGTTCCCACTTATCCTCAGTTTTACTTTCTGTGTTTTCAATTACTCACAGTTAATTGTGGTCTGAAGATAGTAAATGAAAAATTCCAGAAATAATTAATTCCAGAAATAAATAATTCCAGAAATAAGCTTTAAATGCTATATCACAATGCCTCTCTATGTAATTTGCCTCATTTTATCTCATCATGTAAATATTTTATATTCCACATCATCACAAGAAGGGTGAGGATAGTACAATAAGATATTTAGAGAGAGACCACATTCATATAAATTTTATTATGGTTTGTTATAAATTTTTAATTTTATTATCGTTAATAGTCTCTTACGGTGCCTAATTTTAACTGCAGCAATCTCATAGGTATGCATGTATAAGAAAAAAAAAAAACCACAGCATATATAGGGTTCAGTACTATCCGCAATTACAGTCATTCACTGAGTGTCTTAGAACATATGCCCTACAGATGGGGTAAAGGGGCTGTGGTAATGAGTTTCTAATATATGTCCATTAATGGTCTAGGTGCTAGAAATATTGAATTGACTAGTAGAGGGAATTTCCCTTCTTTGATGAGGCTTATTTTATTTTTTGAGAAATAAGCAAAAAATAAACATATGATTGTAGAGAGAATCGTCACATGAAAAAAATGGGGTTTGAGATCATGGAATAACTGAGGGAAAGTAGACATTTCAGATATGAACTAAAAGAAGAAACCAACCATAGAAAAATTAGAAGAAAGCATATTTCAGCTAGAGGTAGAAAGCTCAGAGACATGAGGTAGTCTAGTGTGTTGAAATAAGAGCTACCTATGCCATAAGGCTTCATCAGAGTGAGCTAGAAGGAGATCAGGATGAGTTGAGTGGTGATATAGACAGCAGCCAGATGATGAAGGGAATTATGGGCTGTGGTACGAAGTTCATGTTTTAAGAGTGATAAGAAATCATTGTAGAGGTTGTAAGCAAAAAAGTGAGAAGATAAAATGTATGCTTTCAGATTTGTATTCTGCTTGAAAAATAAACGATGTGTATTCTGTGTTTTGAGTCCACTGCTTTGGGTCGCTGTTTGTTAAATGCCTTTTAAAAGACCATTGCCAATTTCAATCCTGCTTAAGGTATAGAAAGCTACAAAAGAACATCCCTCCTATCTTAACAAGGAAAGGGTGGATAATTTAGAAAAGCACACCATTCTTGAATTCATCAGAAACTTGAGATTACAAGAGATTCAAGCAGACTTAATTCCAAGGAATACCAATCATCTTCAAAGAGATATGAGACTACTGGGCTATTTAATATTTGAAAGAACCTGGGGGGGAGAGATGACTACCAAATAAGTGGGTAATAGCTAAAATCGTAATGCAATAGAAAAGGCTGACTGTGAGCTAGCACATTTGTTTAGAAGAACTGAGAGCTACACGTGTGAAGGTAGTTCTCACTCACTCACAAAATCTTCATGGGACTCATAAAAGATGGGTCCAAGGCAGGAGAACAGAGTGAGCCCTCTTTGGTGGCACACATATGAAAGAGGTTTTTTGCTACCACTGAGGGACAAACATACACTATTAATCCACCAGACCCTACTTTTATGAGAAGCAAAATCCTAAGCCATTGAGAAGGGGGCAGCAAATCTCCCACTCATAGGACTGCTGGAAAAGGGCACAAACAAAACTATTGGAGGAAGGGTAGAAAAAGCGTAGAAAACACTCCTTTTTGCCTGCCAAACCAAAGCAAAGAGACAGCTTCTGGCAGATGAGTAGAAACAGAAGCTCCTCCAGGGACAAGAAGTTTGAATGATATATAGCAGCATTTGCTACTGCTGATGGAGGGGCAAAAAAATCTTTTCCTGCCCAAGACCTGTTAATGATACATAATGGAGTTTGCCTGTTACTGGAGGACAGGAAGGAATAATAAAGAGATACCATTTCCCATGCTTAGACACAAAGACTCTCCAACTGAATCTTGACCAGAAGAATAGAGAAATTCCCTGCTCCTATCACAAGCTTAACATAGGCTGCCAAGCAATACCAATGTAGCAGTATGTGTGTTGAGTGGGTATGGCCAGTAAGAAGGTAGAGAATAGGTATTGGATTTTGTCAAATGCTTTTTCTGCATCTATTGATACAATCATGTGACTTTTTTTCTTCTCTAGCCTGTTGATGTAACAGATTACATTAATTGATGTCCAAATGTTGAAGCAGCTTTGTCTACCTGGGATTGATCATGGTATATAATTCTTTTTATACATTGTTTGACTTAATTTGCTGATACTTTGTTGAGAATTCCTTGCATCTATATACATGAGAGATGTTGGTCTATAGATTTTTTTTCTTGTAATATCTTTGATTTTGGTATTACGGTAATTCTGGTCTCATGAGTTAGAAAGTATTCCCTTTGCTTCTACCTTCTGAAAAAGATTGTGCAGAACTAATATAATTTCTTCCTTAAATGTTTGATAAAATTCACCAGTGAATCCAGATGGGTCTGGAGCTTTATGTTCTGTAAGAAATATTGATTCAATTTCTTTAATATGGGCCTATTTGGATTGTCTATGTCTTCATGTGTGAATTATGGCAGATTGTGCCTTGCAAGGAATTGGCCTATTTCATCGAGGTTATCGAATTAGTTGGCATAGAGTTGTTCATAGAATGTCTTTATTATCCTTTTAATGTTCATGAGATCAGAAGTGATGTGACTTTATTTTTGATGTTAGTAATTTGTGTCCTTTCTTTTTCTCATAGTTAGATTGACTAGAAGAATATTGATTTTCGTGATTTTTCAAATAATTAGCTTTTGATTTTGTTGACTCTCTTGATTTCCTGGTTTCAATTTTATAAATTTTCGCTCTGGTTTTTATTATTTATTTTCTTCTACTTACTTTGGATTTATTTGGTCTTTTTTTATTTTCCTAAGGTGGAAGCTTAGATTATTTATTTTAGAGCATTCTTCTTTTCTAATATATGCTTTAAGTGGTATAAATTTCTCTCTCATCACCACATGTCACACATTTTGATAAGTTATGTTTTTCATTTTCTGTTAGTTCAAAATATTTTTAAATTTTTTTCTTGAGATTTCTTGTTTGACTTTTGTATTACTTAGAAGTGTGCTATCTAATTTCTAAATATTTTGGAACTTTCCAGCTGTTTTTGTGTTATCATTTTCTAGTTTAAATCCATTGCGGTCTGAGAGCAGACATTATATGATTTCTATTCTTTTAAATTGGTTAAGATTTTTATGTCACTCAGAATATGGTCTCTCTTGGTGAATGTTCCACAGGAGCTTGAGAAGAATGTGCATTCTTCTGTTGCTGAATGAAATAGTCTACAGATGTCCATTATATCAAGTTACTTAATAGTGTTGAGTTCAACTAGATCCTTACTAATTTTCTGCCTGCTTGATTTGTACATTTCTGATAGATGGGTGAGATAACTGCAAAAGTAAAATAAAATAGGATATCCAAGAATCGTGAGACAACTACAAAAGGCAAAACATACATACAGTGGAAATTCCAAAAAGAAAAATCCACATGGATCAAGACAGCTAGAGTGGGTTCGAGTTGGCTATTCCTCCTCTCCCAAATCGGTTAGGCTCTGTTGAAATCTCAATAGATTATGCTCTGGTTACAGTTTCTCCTGAAGGCAGACCTGGTTAAGAAGAATGGAATACTTTGACGTATTTGAAAGTTGTTTCCTTTCCCCTCCCGGGCCAGAGGCACAATGAAATGCTTTTCTGAAATTCATTGTGAGGACCTAGCAGAGTTGCTGCTGGAAGCAAAACTCATAAGAGTGATCACATATGAAAGAATTTTCTTCTTTCTAAAAGCTAAATATTCATATATATACACACACACACACACACACGCACACACATATACACATACATACACACACACGTATACACACACACACACACTTTATTTTCTTTATCCCTTTATCCACTGGTGGACATTTAGGTTGTTTCCACATTTTGGTTATTCTATATAATGCTGCAGAGAACATGGGAGTGTAAATATCTTTTCAAGATCCTGATGTCAATTCTTTCAGATAAATACCCAGAAGTGGAATTGTTGGATCATACAGTACTTCTATTTTTAATTTTTGTGGCATCTCCATGCTGCTTTCTATAGTGGCTGCAACCTTTTATATCCACACCAACAAAGTACAAGTGTTCCAATTTCTCCACATCCTCATTCACATTTGTTTTTACTTTTATTCATAATAGCTTCCTAACAGGTGTGAGATGATAGCTCATAGTGGTTTTGATTTCCATCTCCCTGATGACTAGTGATGTCGAGAACCTTCTCACGTACTTATTGGCAATTTGTATGTCTGTTTTGAGAAGTGTCTTTTCAAATCCTTTACCTATTTTTAATTGCATTGATTATTTTCACCATTGAACTTTAGCAGCTCCTTATATATTTTGGATATTAACTCCATATCCTATATATGCGGTTTCCAAATATTTTCTCCCTCACATTCTGTAGGTTGTCTTTTTACTCTTAGTTGTTTCCTTTGATATGCAGAAGCCTTTTAAATTTATATAGTTCCACTTGTCTAATTTTGCTTTTGTTGCCTGTGATTTGGGGGTCATATCTAAGAAGCTGACAAGACATAACTCATGAAGCATTTTTCCTATGTTTTCTTCTAGGAGTTCTACAGTTTCAGGTCTTATGTTTATGTCTTTAACACAGTTTAACTTGATTTTTGTGTATGGTGTAAGATAAATATCTTGATTTCATTCTTTAGCATGTGGACACCCAGTTCTCCCAATATCATTTGTTGAAGAGGCTATCCTTCCTCCATTGTATATTGTTGGTACCATAGTAAAACATCAGTGGTTTATATATGCATGGATTTATTTCTAGAGTTTTTATTCTGTTCCATTAGCCAATATGTCTGCCTCTGTGCTAGATAAAAACAACCTTCAATAAAACACCAGCAAGCTAAATTCAACACCATAGTAGCCTTTCATCATTCATCACTACCAAGTAGCCTTTATCCCTGGATGCAAGAGTGGTTCAACATGTGAAAATTAACGTGACAGACCACAGTAATCACATAAAGGAGAAAAACAACATGATAGTCTAATTAGATAAAAAAAAAAAAACAAAAAAAAACCAGCATTTAAAAATATTCAATACATTTTCATGACAAAAAGTCAACAAACTAGGAGGAGAATAATTTACTTTAAGATGAGAAAGAACATACATAAAAAGACCCCAACTAACATCACAATAAAAAAAAAAAAAACGAAAAAAACAAAACTGAAAGCTTTTCCTCTAACATCAGAAACAAGGAAATGATGCTCACATTTGTCTATCCTATTCAACATAGTACTAGAAGTCCTAGCCTGAATAATTAAGCAGAAAAATAAATAAAAGGAATATATAAGTCATAAAGGAAGGAGTGAAATTATATCTATTTGAGATGGTATGATCTTAAATGTAGAACACCCTAAAGATTCCACTGTAAAAACCTATCATAATAAACAAATTCAGTAATGTTGCAGGGTATAAAATAAATAAACAAAAATTGGTTGTGTTTCTATATACAAACAATGAACTATCAAAAAAAGAAATTAAGAAAATGATCCCACTTACAATATCATCAAAAGAACAAAGTACTTAGAAATAAACTTAACTGAGAAGGTGAACAACTTGCACACTGGAGATTGCAAAAAAGATTCATGAGTGAAATTAAAGAAGACACAAAAAAATAGATATCCTGTGTTCATGAATTAGAAGACTTAATATTGTTAAAATGTTTATACTACTCAAAGCAATTTATAAATTCAGTGAAATTCCTACCAAAATCATAATGGCATTTTTTAATAGAAATAGAAAAATATCCTAAAATTCATATGGAAGCACAAAGAATTTCAAATACCCAAAACAATCCTGAGAAAGGAAAACAATGCTGTAGACATCACACTTCCTGATTTCAAAATACATTACAAATCCACTGTCATCAATTCTTGATGAGACCATCTTTGGTTGCACAAAGGATTTTAAATCGGAGCACCGGGCTATCACTTGAAGATATTTTAAGTACTTACATTCTCTACCTGACTTGATGGATTAATTGGAATGTTTAATGTTATCAATAAATGGAATATCATAAGAATCATTTTCTAAATCAAAGTGATTTTTCCTATGAAAGCATTATATATGTACGTGTGTCTATATATAGCCATATATACATATATACATACACAGACATAATCTGGAGATGTGTATATACATATAATCTCCTGATGAAGGGCATATTGTGAACCAGGTTTCTTTTTCTCCTTTCACACCCTTTGATAATATCTACTCCTGCCATCTAAAGGATCCAATATCCTCATAGTCATACCTTAGGTAAGGAGCAAGCAAATGAAGTTAGGAGAAAACAGTCAAAGAAAAAGATGAAGGCCTCATGTGGCCTATCAGTGTCAGATTAGAGGAAAAAACAAGAGCAAAGGCGAGTCAACTAGTATTTGATGTTTAAATTCATAAAGAAGGGCTCAGATTTGTACTTTCATGACCAAAAATTACAGCTTTCTGAAGAGGTAGCCTTTAAGATATTTTTAAAATAGGTAGATTAAAAGAGAGTTGATAACATTTTCAGGACTTAGTGACCATGTTGTATCCCTAAAGTCTAATTTTAGCCTGAAATTTGATGGGACTCTGCCCATGATTCATACCCTGACAGGAGTCTCTGGCCTTTTAAAGCTCCTAACAAGTACCTGAAATCGTGCCGTAAAACTTTAAAGTTCCATTCAGTAATAACTTTTATGTTTCACTATTAGAGAAATCCTAGATTTTTACTAATACAGATTTATTTCTATAGCTCAAGTAAAAAACATATTCCTCTGGAGAGGTTAAATATATATTTAAATATATATATTTTAATATTTAATAATATTAAATTTAATATTTAAATATATATATATAATACATTGTTTTAAATATTCTCAATAGATTTACAATGCAAGTAGTATCATTCTTATGTATAAAATGAAAAAAAAAAACAACCAGAGGGTTGGATTTCATTAAAATCATCTTCCTTAGATCACATACATAGGAAAAGACAGAATCTGAATTAGAAAACAAGGATGTCTAAAGAAGAAGAAAGCCTGTTCTTATCACTCCCTTCCATTACTTCTCATACAAAAAAAATCACAGTAAGTCTTAGAGTTTGCTTCTTTCCCCAAGCTTTATATAGCTTTAGAAAATGGACTATTAGATGTACTCCTATGTCTTTTACTCTGGCTACATGTGTTGTTTATGCTGTAATTTTTCTGCTTTATCCTTGGCATGGTGAATTTTTATTCTTGGTTTCCTGTGATAACACTGTGTTCCAGATTTTTTCTTTTTTCTTTTTTTGCTATTTGTTTATTTTGGTAGGGAAACATCAGATACAAAAAGTTGAATATTTCTTTCTTCAGGGCCTGATAACATCATTCCATTATGCAAGGTCCCTAAACTGTTTTATGTATTTTTAAGATTTCTTTATTTTATCCTTATTCCTTTCTCTCATTTTCTGCCCAAGGAACTATTTCAGTTGTCATGTCTTTTCTTCTTATTGATGTACATATCTTATATGTGGTTTTGTTTGTGTATTTTAAAATACATCATAGGTCTTGTAATGTTCTAATTGTGTTTTAGTTTTTAAGATGTACGGATGTGTGAATATCTAGTCCACTGCTTCTAGCTTTTGAAGAGTATTCCATAATTTTTCAGTGACAAATACTTAGATTGTCTTCAAATTTCCACTGCCATAAGCAATGTTGCAGTATTGCCACACATTTCCCCACAGAAATCTGAGTTGAGAATAGGGTTGGGCAGACTATTCTGGACCATATGCTCTGAAATAAGTTTGTTAGACCACAGGTTATCCATAACTTAACCTAGTAACCATCTCTCCAACCAGCAGTGCCCAAGGATTCCTGTACCTCTAGGTTTGTCAGTCCTTGTCATCAACCAGCTTTACGTCTTTAATGAGTTTTGAATTCTCTTTGTCTTTCCTTTGCATTTATCTATGTACTAATGAGTGTGATATTCTTCATATGGTTATTAGCAATATAGATTTCTTCTCTTCTGGTAATTACCAACTACCACATTATAATCTTTGTCTATTTCTCCATTTGATTGCCTTATTTTATGTGTTTGTTTTTAAGAGCTCATTATATATTCCAGATAGTAATTCCTTTTTGTTTTTAGGCATTGTAAATATTTTCTTCCAATATATTATATTTGTCAGCGATGTTCCTTATTGAATAAAACACTTTAATGAAAATAAGCAGAATTTTTTTGCCTTTTGTGTTGTAGAGGTTTTAAAAAGTCCTTTCTCAACTGTAGATCCATGAAGACATTCCAATATATGAGCTTCTATTATTTATAATTTGCCTTTTAATATTTAGGCTTTTAGTGCAGAAGAAGCTTATGTTTGAATGTGTCGCTTGATATATTTTATATTTTAAATATGTCATATTTTTCACTTCCTGAGATAATACTATCTGATTTCCTTTCTCATTTGTTTCTTCATCACGTTTATTATACATCAAGTTTTTACATATGAATGTTTCCAATCTCTATTCAGTTAAAGATGAACTTTTATATCTCCAAGTATCTTGAACAATCTTTATTACAGAGAATTATTCAAGAATATTGAAATAAATTTATTCTATGGAACAGTGCTATTATGAATTTCTACTGAAATATTTTCACACATCCATATCTCCAAAATTTTAACTTTAGAGAGATTTAAGAAATGTAGTTGATTTGAGGGCATGTCTCTGATCTGCCACTGATAAGAAAATGCAGTGTAGGATTATTCAACATCCTAAAAGAGATTATCCCTAAAGTTTTGTACCATCCCCAAATTCAGTTTCTATGATGGAAGGCAAAATGTATTTGAATGAATGAGGTAGTAAGTATAGTGAAAGTTGAAAGTGTATTTCCCATGTCCTTAAAAGTGTTAGTGTGAAATTCCTTTTTCTTTATTAGACATTACCCATTGTTATAGATTCTCACAAAAGTATTTTATAATCTACAACTTTTTCTATATTCTGATTGAAATCCAGATATCCTGCTTAACCACCAAGACCTTCAATATTACATCAATGGAATAGTAGGTACGAGTGGATTGCACAGATTTTCTGATTGTGAATATTAGGCAGCATGTGTATTCATCTCATTCTTCAGTGGAAAGTGATTTTGTTGCTTGCTGGTCGTTATTTCATTATACCAAAGGCTGCAGTATGGCCAAATGATTACTAGGCATTTGCTTAGTGGGGGAAGGGGGCAAATAATCCATTTATATATCAAAACATACTTTGAAACAGTCTGAATGTATCCTGGAATGGAACATCACATGTATATAAATCTAAGAGGTATGCTCATAATTTAGATAACCCAATCTGCCCTGTAATAACCTTGCCATTACAACGTACGGGTTAGGATTGTGTTTAGGTGAGAGCAACAGAAAACATGACTTCAAAAAGTAAAATGTTTAGTTACACCACACAAAAAGAAGCCCAGGGAGCTGTCCAGCTACATTAAGTTTAAATGAAGTCATCAGGATCCCACACTCATTTTCTCCTTTTACTCTGTGGCTTTTGTTCTCCTGGTAGCAGGATAGCAGAAGCATGTCTGGGCATCTCCATATTCCAACCAGAAAGAAAGTAGATAGTCTAAAAGCCTTGTACTCTAGGAGGTTTTGTCTTATGAAAATGAACCCTCCACAAAACTTGATGCTACAGCTCATTGGACAAAAATGTTTTAAAGGATCATCCCTTGTTGCAAAGGTAGTCTGACAAGTGAATACTTTAGTTCTCTAGCCTTTTTGATAGAAACTGACAATAAAAAGGATAATTATCAGTGGCTTTAGAGAAGCTCATCTCCATTGCTTGCTATACTTAACGAGTTAAAAAACTGTTATACACATTTATGTACACTCTCTAAAGAAACTTCTGATGATTGTAAGTCTGCTCTACATTTAAACAGGAAGAATAATCCTAATAGATAATATTTTAATTTTAAATGTTAATAAATGTTTTTAATAATAATTGACCCTTATTTTATACCTGGATCATCCCAGCAACCCTAATGTGAGTATTAATTCCCTGACTTACAGATGAAAAAGCTGAGGTCTAGAAAGGTTGCATCCTCACCAATACCACATATCTACTAAATGGCAGACAAATAATTCAAACCCAGGTCAGATCATTATGACTTGAAATTTCCTTTCCAATCTGCTCTGCTGTATATACACCTACTCATACACATTCAAGTATGAATATGAGGTATATATTCCATCTGTACTCATATTTTATATCTCAGTTTGCCATCTCCACTGGGCACTTTGAAGTTCTGGCAAAAACAAATGTTTCCCTCTTATTTTATCTTTGGCTGCAATTTTTTGTCTTTTGGAGAAAATATCATAGGAAATTGAGCCTCTTGTGTAGGTTGTAGAGCCTGTTCTTGTACTAAACTTATTCTGTAGGATAAATGGATTGAGCATTGTACAATTATAACATTGTAAGGAACCTGAGAGGTCAGTCATGCTCTAGTTCAGTAATTTACATTCCTTCTTTTCCAACAAGTCAGTCAATCATTCAGCTGATGCCTGAACATGTCCAGGGACAAGAATTTCACTGGTATTGCACTGGATTTTTTATATTTATTTTTGAGCAAGATCTCATCCTGTTGCCCAGGCTGGAATGCAGTGGTGTGATCATAGCTCACTGTATCTTTGAACTTCTGGGCTCAAGTGATTCCCCCTGCATAAGCTTCCCAAAATGGTGAGAATACAAGGCACAAGCCACTGTGCCCAGCCACTAGAATATTTTTAACAATTGAAAACCCAAACATTCTCTCCAGTCCATTCACAACTTCACTTCTATAATGATCACTTCAATGAAAGCATTTGGGGAATAGGAGAAGAGAGTTAAATCATTTCCACTGCTCTGCCTAGTTCTACCTAGACTTACTGTAGTCACCCTCCAATGACTTTCTGACACTACAGGAAAAGTTACTTTTTCAGCATGAAACTGATCATATTACACTTACCTTAGTTTTTCGTTTTTTTTTTTTTTTTTTTTTTTAAAGACAGAGTCTTGCTCTGTCGTCAAACTGGAGTGCAGTGGCACAAACAATCTCAGCTCACTGCAACCTCTGCCTCCCAAGTTCAAGCTATTCTCCTGCCTCAACCTCCTGAGTAGCTGGGACTACAAGTATGCACCACCACACCCAGCTAATTTTTTTTTTCCTTTTTTTTTTTTTAAGTAGAGATGGGGTTTCACCATGTTGGCCAGGACAGTTCTCAATCGTCTGACCTTGTGATCCACCCACCTCGGCCTCCCAAAGTGCTAGGATTACGGGCGTAAACCACCGCACCTGGCCATCTTAGAGTCCTGTAATACTTTCTTTTGCTTCTTGGATAAAGCCAAAGGTCCTTAATGTGACCCCTGCTTGTACATTCCCTAAGACCACACCAACCTTTGAGTTCCGTGGATTTGTTCTTCTGGCTTCAGGATGTTTGTATATACTGTTCCATCATCTTGGAAAACTCTTCCCTTTGCTAGTCAGTGTTTCAATGTCTACAGGTTTTCGGAATTCATATCAGCCCTCCTGTTAGGTCCCTGACTAGGTAAAATCCTCTACTGTGTGCTCTCCTAGTATAAATACTATTTACCTTATGGTAAAAATGTTATATTTCATTTTTATGATTATTGGATTAATGCCTATTTCTTCTCAGTAAGCATATATACATAAAGCAAACTTTTTTTCCATTTTCATACTCAGACTGCACAGTGTCTAACACATAGAGGACGCCCAGTTAATATTTTTGAATAAGTGACTAAATCCTTCTATGATTATTCTATCCTTTGATCCTAGTTTTTTTTAAATGAATATAATTCTCTCAAATGGTATATATACTTATAACATTTGAAGGTATGCTATCTCTTAATATGTCTTAACATTCTGGACTTTTTAGCAATTCTTCTTATAACATGATATACCCATATTTCATTACTTAGCCCATTTTCTGAAAATGGCCCAGTGTTTACAATGTTCTTTTGAAGTGTGTTGTGTACAAATACAGATACATTTTGATCAGTTAATTAATACCCCTGATCTAAGTGCTCTGATAAAAAATAATTATAATCATACAATAACATTTAAATAATGCATACATAACATGTATAATACCAAATAATTCATAATATATAAGTATATAATTTTTTTTGAGAACTTATGACATGGTAGCTTTCATCACTAAGTGCTTGATGTGGAATAATTCAGTTAACCTCAACATAAACTTCAGCCATAAGTATATTAGCATCCCCATTTACAAATGAGAAAATTGAGTCTCGAGAAGAGGATAAACACTTGCCTAATGTTACACAGCTAATGAATGGAACTGAATTTTCAGGAGCTGAATTTAGGCAGTATAGTTCTAGAACAATTTTTTTTTTTTTTTTTTTTTTTTTTTAAATATGGAGTTTCACTCTTGTTGCCCAGGCTGGAGTGCAATGGCACGATCTTGGCTCACCACAGCCTCCAACTCCAACTTTTCTTAAACACCATGATACACTGCTATACTTTTCTATTTTTTAAGAGATTAAGTCTAGCTCTGTTGTCCAGACAGGAGTGCAGTGTGGTAAGAGCACAGTACACCGCAACTTTCAACTCCTGCACTCAAGAGATCTTTCTGCCTCAGCCTCCTGAGTAGCTGGGACCACAGGTATCACCATGCTCAGATAATGTTTTATTATTATTATTCTTTTATAGAGATGAGGTCATGCCATCTTGCCCAGGCTAGTCTCAAACTCCTGGGCTCAAGCAATTCTCCCACCTCAGCCTCCCAAAGTGCTGGGATTACAAGCCTGAACCACTGTGTCCTGTCTACAATGCTACATGTCTACAAATAAAGTCTAAGTTTTTATACAGCAATTTTTGCCAAGTTTTTTTTATATATATATTACATGGTTGTTTTTTACTCGGCTATTCAGCTTAAAGTCACTAAATCCCTGGATATTTTATCTTATAACATTTAAAAATATATAAGTGCTTGTGGTGGAGACATCTGTGACCTATATCTGTGTGTACATGTGTTATTGAATTGATTTTGTAAAATACTAAATGGTTTAGTAAAGGACCTTGAAATGCACATGGGCCCTACATCGTATGCCAAATTTTACAATTACATTTTTTTCTCTAATTAGTCTAACCTCATCCATCTGAGTTTTGACTCACTTTTGGCAGGATAAATAAAGGCCTTGCTATGAAGAAAGAATAAGTTAAATGAAGCCTTTGATTATTGTCCATACCCATAAAATACACAGATGTGGCCATAATGTATACTGGAAATTCCACAGGTTTTGTAAATCAAGAAGTTTGCAACAGCCCAGGAACCTTTTTTGGGGGAATATCAATCATCATGATATTGGTTAAACAACAGTTCTCGAATCTACACTGACCAGTTTTTATCAAGTAAGTTCAGATCCACCTACGTACTGATGTCATTTGGAAAAGCTATTAACATGTGGGTATATATTTTCAGTGTTAGAAGGAAGTTATAAAGTTTTAATTAATATAACATATACACATTTTCATTTATAATTTCCATGAATGTGCTTGTCCATGAGTTAAGGGCAGTTTGGTTAGACAATAATAAAAACAGTGCCCATATTAATCTATATTAATCATTGTCAAAGACTTTTAAAATAATGAATTTCAATACAAGCTTTGTCAGTAACCAAAAGGGAAATTAGCTTATCCTTTGACAGCAAAAGAGGTTACAAATTGTTATAGACCATTGACTACGTTTAAAATACACAAACATTTTGTTTAACAAAAATAACATGTCTTTAGGAGACATAATTGTTCAATTCATTTCATGAACCAATGGATGTGATATCAGTGTTAGACAATATAAAAGTTTTTGCTTTTGCCCTGATTAGTGAAGTAGGTATATTTTTCAGAACAGGAGATGAGTAATAAATGATCCTTGCCTACTGCCATGTAAATGGACAGAATCAGCATCATTAGGGGGCAATTGCTTTGGGATATGCAGAGAAATATATGCAAATTCAGATAAATAGATTAGTTCATAAGGCGAAGGTTTCTGAGTCTATTTTAACCCAAGTCTGGCCTGAGTATAGATTGCCAGATATAGTTTAGGGGACAACTAATTGTCAATTTCTTTCCTTTTGAAACATGATCTTCTTGGCTAGGGGCCTTCTTGATGGCATGGATAACTTCATCTTTCTTAAGACCTTTTTGTTGTTTCCTATTTTAAAGTCTCTGATTTTCCTGTGATCTACCTATTCAGTTACAATGTCTTGGCTATGGGGCCTAGGGGCCTTTCTTGATGGCATGGATAACTTTAGCTCTCTTAAGACTTTTTTTTTTTTTTTTTCCTATTTTAAAGTCTCTGATTCCCTTGATCTACCTATTCAATTACAATTTTGGATATGATTATCTGCTTCAAACTGTCAGAAAATCTGTGTAAGAGAAATGCTTGATATGCTTTGACCTCACTGAATGATCAAAGTCGTTCTGGTTACCCATCTCTATCCATTTCTTACAGTCTTTTCTGATAACTTTTTCCTCATTCCCTCCATAGGAAAGATTTTCAAGAATCTTATCATTATGACTTTATAATATTGCTTGAAATTGAAAAGATTTACCACTTATCTATATCACCATCGCTAAATTATTTATTAATTTATGGACTGAGATAAGGGGAGTTGTCATACCGAGGCTTTCAGATAGTCAAAAAAACATCATTACCACTAAGAGAAGAGAAAATATTCCATCTTCTTCTCTCCAAAGCCACTGCCCCTCTATTATTTCAATGACAATATTTTTTCCAGGGAAAGAGATATACAATTGCCCAGAAATGTCCATAAATAGAAAACATTTGAGAAAGAAGGGTGTGTCATTTAGTTTTTAACGTTGATGAAGTACATTGCTTTGGGATCAGACAATGTCTGGATGCAAGGGTCAAATTTGTAAAGATTGTCAGAAAATTAGAGTTCCTGCACAGATTGAACTGTCTATATTTTAATATCCTTTATAGATTCATCCATTATCTTTTAATAGGGTTAGTGCGGGAGTCCCTGGTTTCACCCTCCTCCAAACCACTCTCTCTAAAGTAACCAGAGTGGTCTTGGTAAAAGAAGGCTCTAATCAGACAGTACTGCTTGAGCCATTGGATAACCCTTAACCCAGGACCATGTCCCTGTATTATCTAGCTCCATCCTCTCCTTCCTCATGCTTTGCATTCTAGGGCCTGGTCTTCTTTCAGCCCCTCAATTCCACCACGATTGTTTCATCTCCTGGCCTTCACATGGGCATTTCTCCCTTCCTAGAGTGATTTTACTCTTCTCCTCCAAATGTTCCTCCAACTGTCACATAATTAAATCTGCATCATTATTGCTAGTAAACACTTGCCTTCTCCTTGTGTCCACCCAACCCAGGTCTGTGTGAATGGGATCCCCGGCACATTTTCTGGCACTTAGTGGGCCTACTTCACTGAGCAACTTTGTCTGGGGAACCGTGTTGGGGTTAAGACGGTGGGGAGGATGGGCACTGTGCATGCGGAGCTCCAAATTCAAATCACTGTTTCCTGTCAGAGACGAGGGGGGAAAAAGAAATCTTTGAAAATTAATATATGTCTATATATTTGTGATCAATCAGATATGCATCTCGGATAAATACCTGTGGCAGGAATTTAAAGTATTCAACAATGTTAATGGTCCCAAGTATGGGAAATGGATGCATTAGCGAACCTTATCTCCAACAAATCCTCCATCCTAAGGCAAGAAATTAGTTATAACATTTATTGAAAATGAGCACATTTTCTATGTAATTTTCCTTTAAAAAATCCAGATGGATTTTGAATTGGAATTACAGATAATGCCACATAAGCATTCTTAATGTTGTCAGCTCCACTGGGATGAAGTGTCTCACCCCAACCCCTCAGATGCTCAATTATGACTTAAATCCTCTTGAAAGCTCCCTTAAGACTCCATGTTACCTAATGTCAATTGCTCAGTTACAAATCAGGTTTCAAATGCCTCCAAATTCTGCACATTGAAGAGGTAAATGGAAAAATTTGAGAGATGGAGAAGGACCAGATCAATTTGGACTTTCATTAAACTACACATAATTAACACAGAACAGATGCTCCCCAATTAACTGTGCTGGTTTCAGACTCGGGAAAATCCTTACTGATTCTCTTGGACAAAACTTAGCAGGGGGAAAAAGCTAGAACCAACATATATTCTATAATAACTTATAATAGCATTACCATTATCTTATCTTAAAATATTTATGTGGCTCTGTGAACATCAGAGAATTAAATACCACATAAAGTTATTTAAACAGAGGCAGACACTTCCTTCTCAAGGCTCAAGATTTAAAACAGACAATATTGATCAGTATAATGAAAAATGAACTACTAAGTTAGATAAAAAGCAAAATCTATCTAATGAAACTTTAACATACGCACATGTACATATGCATATATAAAAATGTATATATTTTTCCTAATTTATATGTGACATATGTAAATAATATTTATATAGATATATATATAGATTACATATCTATAAAAGTCTAAGAGCAAAATACTCTTGGGCATTCATAAAACATTTGTATAAGAATATAACTTTGATACAATAGAAAATATTACATACATACTTTCTCATAGTAAAGAGAAAGGGTTCTACATAAACCCATAAAAGAACACCATCTACTAGAAAGAGACCAAAACTTTGTCTAAGTAATAATTCCAAAAAGAAAACAAGTTTTGAAAGAGTAACAGAATTATACATGTGGTTATTAAATGCCCAATATATTATTTCTAGTTTTAAAAAAGTATTCTATTCCCTTAAAAAAGTAGGATTTTACAATTTTATTTTTCATATCTGTGTGTGTACACACACACACACACACACATGCCACCTAAAGGGATATTGCGTATTTTATAATAACATATTTTGTGTTTTTTTTAAACAATGATAGGTTCATATCCTGGGTTAGCATGTGGTCATTGGAGATTATGCAAATATTTCCCAAAGAGAGCAGATAAATAAGATGTAAGTTTAATGGAAAAGATGGATGAAAGGTGTACAATCAATCTAAAAAAGCACATAATTATAGATACAGAAATAGTCTAATGTATGTCACAGCACTCATAGTGGATGCATCAGGATGATAAGAATTAAGGGTTATTTTAACTATATCTTTAGAATGTTCTGCAATTTAGCTCTAGTATAGCGCTTAACATCTATGGAGTTAGTTTCACTGTGATTCGATTCTGTTTTGTTGTTCACTACACATGAGACATTGTATAGGTTACATGAACTAGCTGAGCTTCAGTGTCTTTATTTAGAAAATAGCAAGAACATTTCCCACATCATAGTATTGCTGTAGAAATTCCAAACAAAATGAGAAAATCCAAGAAAAATCCTTACCAAGGTACTTAAAACTTAGCACAGAACGTTTGAGTTGTGGTATGATGATAATGATGATAATTTTAATTAAAAGAAGTTATAATTAACATTATAGTGGTAGTAGGTATTATATAAAGAGGATTTGACTATCTTAAGAATCAATAAAATTTAGGTTTCAAAAAAATTGGGACCGGTTGCAGTGACTCACACCTGTAATCCCAGCATTTTGGGAGGACGAGGCAGGTGGATCACGAGGTCAGGAGTTCGAGACAAGCCTGGCCAACATGGTGAAACCCTGTCTCTACTAAAGACACAAAAAGTTAGCTGGGCATGGTGGCGTGCGTCTGTAATCCCAGCTACACAGGAGACGGAGGCAGGAGAATCGCTTGAACCCGGGAGGCAGAGGCTGCAGTGAGCCGAGATTGAGCCATTGCACTCCAGCCTGGGTGACAGGGCGAGGCTTTGTCTCAAAAAAATAAAACAAAACAAAAAACCTTTTTCTTTCCCATCAATGAGTCTTTTGAACAAATTTTGTAGCCAACATATGCCTGTCAAATAATCATTCAATCTTGTAAATAATTAACAAAACACCATTAAAAGACCTGTAGCAAAATGCCAATGTAAAACATGAACCTCTGAAGTAGTTGAAGTAGTAATCTACAAATAACTTGATTCTTGGTGTATTACTAAATATTAAGAGCTCTTACCATGTATCCTTGGAATCTTAACTTCCTTAGCATCCTATCAATGCTGAGCAATGGGCTTGTCTCTGTTAAGTATACAGAAATGTTATATCCCAAACACACTAATTTCTTCCTAGAAATTTTCACACTAAATTTGGAGGCTGACATTTCATTTGCCAGTCCTTTGCACTGTTAAATGAATGTAATAGAAAATAGCATCTATTATGTACTCAATCCAGACATTATGCTAGGTAGAGAAGGAAGGCATAATCCCTCTTTCTATAAGTATCAGATTTTAATGTGACATACACAGCAGCACACAGAACAGTACAGCACAGTGTGATAAACGTTATGAAAGTAAGGTGTATGCTGCTCATATGGGGATCCCCTGGGTTTAGGAGAAGGTCCTAGAAGACTTTCCTGAAGGAACTGAGACCTTAAGAATTCATTGAAATTAACTAAATACCAAAATCAGAAAATATAAAATAACATATCCCCATGCCCAGATTAAAGACAGAACATAGCTTGTTCTGCAAAGTGAAATATAGTGACAGAAGAGTATGTTAAAAAAAAAAAAAAAATCAACTGACAAAGTTAGGAGGAAGTGGACATAACAGCAAATTTCCACTATAAAGGATAGCTCTATGATAAGGTTAAATATAAATGCCCTCTGAAAATGCCCACTGAAGATGAGCTCAAAATAAAAAATTATTATGCAAATCTTGAAAAGCATGCAGTATTGAATGTTTTAGAAATAGGGAGAGGGGTTCAAGGTGGTTGACTAGATGTGGCTACTACATGCCTCCTCCACAAAAAGGAATCAAAATAACAAGTAAATGTTCTCATTTAAAATAGATTGTCTAAGAGAGAACAGTGGAATTCAATGGAGAAGCAATGGGAACCACCAAAAAACGAAGAAGGAGAGGGAAGTAGGCACCCTGCTCAGCAGAGACCAGCTGGGAACTGGGAGAAACACCTGGATGAGGGAAAAAGGTAAGTGACAGTCTCCCAGGACTCCACATTTCTGCCATGAACTTTTAGTCCTAGCTACAGGAGAACCCCTCAATCCACGCAGGCCTCTGGACTAACACATGGAGCTGACTAGAGGCTGTACCATGGCATTGCTTTAGAGAGAGAGAACTCACACTGCATCCCACAGGCTTTGAGCCCTGAGCTGCTGCAGCTTGGTGCCATTCTGAGAACTAAGCTCTCAAGAGACTGTGTCCTGCCTTGAGGTCAAAACTGCTGCTCTCCTCCCTCGCCAAGGAGGAAGAAGGAGAGGCAAGCACTTTCACATGCCATAAGTACAAATCCCACTGCTGTCGCTGGGGGCTTCTGTGGAACCAAAGCACAAGCAAACCGGACTCCTTTCTGCTACCCACTTGTGCTGCTCCAGCTGAGAGAGGGCACGCCCACCACTCACCCTCCAATCACAGGCCTGCAGCTGATACAATTCTGAGAACCTGGATTCCAAAGGCCTGGATCTTGCCTTGGGGCCAAAGCCAATGCTGATGTTACTGCTCCCAGGCCAAAGAGGGAGAAGGGAGGCAGGCCCTTTCACACTTTGTGAGAACAAATCCCACCACTAGCTCTGTGGGCTACTGCAGGACCAAGGTGTGTGGAAAATACCTGTCTCACAGCTATCTTCCTATGCTGCTTCCATTGAGAGTAGTAGCCTGGCCCTCCCCAGTGGCAGGTGTATAATGCAACTGCTTCTGCCCACAGCAAAGCATTTTGCCAGGGGCCTATAGACCATCCTGTCCCTGCCTGTCACAGCCAGTGCCTGAATGCACTACCATGGGGCCAGAGAACAAGTCCTACAGCACAGTGGCATGCCCCTTGTACTCAAACATACCTTCCAGGGGCCTGGAAATTGCCCAGCACATTTGCCCAAATTTCCCAAAGCAGAATCCACCACTTTTGGCATCTGAACACTCCTCCTGGGGTCTGAGTTTAGGCCAATATAATCTACCAATACCAACACAGCATGTATCGTCAGTGGGCCAGGAAGGATGCATATAGTATAAAAGTAAAGGGATGGAAGAAGATATTCCACAAAACCCAAAAGCAAGCAATGGTAGCTATTCTTGTATCAGAGAAAACAGATTTTAAATCAAAAAGAGTGAAAAAAGAGAAAAGACAAAGTTATTACATGATGATAAAGGGATCGATTCAGCAGGAAGATATGACAATTACAAATATATATGCACACAACACTGGAGCACCCATAAAGTAAATATTACTATATCTAAAAGATAGACTGCAATGAAATAATAGTGGAGGGCACCAACACCGCACTCTCAGTATTAGACCATGTAGACAGAAAATCAACAAAGAAACACTGGATTTAAACTGGACTTTAGGCCAAATGAACCTAACACATTTGCAGAACATTCTATCCAACAACTGCAGAATATACATTATTTTCATCAACACATGAAGCGTTCTCCATCATAGACCATACATTAGGCCACAAAATAAGTCTCAACATATTTTTAAAAAATTAAAATCGGCCGGCGTGGTGGCTCACGCCTGTAATCCCAGCACTTTGGGAGGCTGAGGTGGGTGGACCACGAGGTCAGGAGATCGAGACAATCCCTGGCTAACATGGTGAAACCCCATTTCTACTAAAAAAAATCCAAAAACTTAGCTGGGCATGGTGGCAGGTGCCTGTAGTCCCAGCTACTGGGGAGGCTGAGGCAGGAGAATGGTGTGAACCTGGGAGGTGGAGCTTGCAGTGAGCCAAGATCGTGCCACTGCACTGAAGCCTGGATGACAGAGTGAGACTCCATCTCAAAAAAAAAAAAAAAAAGAAAAAATTAAAATCATATCAAGGATCTTCCCAGACTACAATGGAATAAAACTAGAAATCTATAACAGAGGAAATTTGGAAGTTTACAAATACCTGAAAATTAAACAAGATGTTCCTGAACACCATTGGGTCAAGGAAGAAATCAAGAAGGAAAGAAAAACAATCTTGAGACAAATGAAAATTGAAACACAACATACCAAATCCAGTGGGATACAGCAAAAGCAGTGCTAAAAGTTTATAGCAATAAACACATCAAAAACGCAGAAAAAAAAAATCAAATAAACTAATGTTGCACCTACAAGAACTAGAAAAGCAAGAACCAACCAAACCCCAGATTAGTGGAAGTAAAGAAATAATGAAGATTACTGCAGAACTAAAAAAATAGAGACAAAATAAACAGTTGAAAGCATTTCCTCTAAGAAATGGAATAAGATAAAGATGCCTACTTTAATCACTTCTGCTCAACATAGTACTGGAAGTTCTAACCAGAGCAATCAGGCAAGAGAAGAAAATAAAAGTCCATGTGTTCTCATTGTTCGATTCCCCCTTATGAGTGAGAACATGCGGCGCTTTTCTGTTGCTGTGTTAATTTGCTGAGAATGATGGTTTCCAACTTCATTCATGTCTGTGCAAAAGACATGAACTCATCCTTTTTTATGGCTGCATAGTATTCCATGGCATATATGCACCACATTTTTTTTTATCCAGTCTATCACACGTACACAAGGAGGGGAATATCACACACCAGATCCTGTCGGAGGGTGGGTGGCTAGGGGAGGGATAGCGTTAAGAGAAATACCTAATGTAGGTGATGGGTTGATGGGTGCAGCAAACCACCATGGCACGTGTATACCTATGTAACAAACCCGCACGTTCTGCACATGTATCCCAGAACTTAAAGTATAATAAAAAATAAAAGTCATCCAAATTGGAAAAGAGGAAGTCAGATTGCCTTTTTACTAATAATATAATCTTATATTTATAAAAACCTAGAGACTCCACCAAAAAGACTCCAGATTTGCTAAATGAATCTGGTAAAGTTTCAGGATACAAAATCAAGCTACAAAAATTAGTAGTGTTTTTATATACGAATAATGATATAGCCATGAAAGAAACCAAGAAGGCACAATCCATTTATAATTGCTACCAAAAATAAAATACCTAGGAAATTTAACCAAGGAGCGCGCGCGTGCACACACACACACACACACACACACCATACACAGAGAAATGAAATAGGAGACAAAAAAATGGAAAGACATCTGATGCATATGGATCAGAATAATATTCTTAAAATGATATTACCCAAAGCAATGTACAGATTCAGTGACATTCCTATTAAAATTCCAATGTCATTCCTCGCAGAATTAGAGAAAACAACCTTAAAATTCATAAGGCTATAGTAACCATTCACAAGGCTATAGTAACCAAAATAACATAGTATTGATATAAACACAAAAAGCCCAACAAAACTGAATGGAGAGCCCTGAAGTAAAGCCACATATTGACAGATCTTTTGCAAAGCTGACAAGAACTTACACTAAGGAAAGGACACTCTGATATGGTTTGACTGTGTTTCCACCCAAATCTCATCTTGAATTGTAGCTCCCATAATACCCACGTGTTGTGATAGGAACCCGGTGGGAGGTAATTTAATCATGGGGCAGTTACCCTCATGCTGTTTTCATGACAGTGAGTTATCATTAGAGCTGAGGGTTTCATAAGGGGCTTTTCCCCCTTTGCATAGCACTTCTGTCTCCTGCTGCCATGTGAAGAAAAGCATGTTTGCTTCACCTTCCACCATGCTTGTAAGTTTCCTGAGGCCCCCCCAATCCATGCTGAACTGTGAGTCAATGAAGTTTCTTTCCTTTATAAATTACCCAGTTTCAGGCAGTTCTGTATAGCAGTGTGAGAACAGACTAACACATCCTCTTTAATAAGCAATGCTAGGAAAATGGGATATCCACACACAGAAAAATAAAACTGGACCCCCGTCTCTCACCATCTACAAAAATCAACTCAAAATGGATTAAAGACTTAATTGTAATACCAAAAACTATAAAATTACTAGAAAAAAGCCAAGGGAAAACTCTCCTAGTTATTGGCCTAGGCAAATAATTTATGACTAAGACTTGAAAGGCACAGGCAACAGAAAACAAAAATTGACAAATAGGACTTAATCAAACTAAAAAGCTTCTGTACAGCAAAAGAAATAATAAACAGAATGAAGAGACAACCTACTGAATGGGAGAAAATATTTGCAAACTATTTTCCAACAGGATACTAACATCCAGAATGCACCAGAAACTCAAATAACTCATCAGGAAACAAACAAACAAAACAAAACAAAACAAAACAAAACACAAATTATCCCATTACCAAGTGAGCAAAAGGCATGAATAGCTATTTCTCAAGAGAAGAAATACAAATGACCACCAGGTATGCAAAAAAAATGCCAACAGCACCAAACATCTGAAAAAATGCAAATAACACAGTGAGGTATTATATTATCTCAGTCAAAATGACTATTACTAAAAAGGCAAAAAAAATATATATATATAGATGTTGACAAGGATGCAGAGAAAAGGAAACTCTTACACACTCTTGGTCAGAATGTAAATTAGGATACCTGCTCTAGTAAACAGTATGGAGATCTCTCAAAAGCTAAAAATAGAACTACTGTTTTATCCACCAATCCCACTACTTTTCAAAGGAAAAGAAATCAATATATCAAAGGGATACTTGCATTTATGTGTTTGCTGTAGCACTATTTATAGTAGCAAAGATATGGAATCAACCTAAGTGTCCATCAACGGATGAATGGATAAAGAAAATGTGGTATATATACACAATGAAACGCTACCCACCCATAGGAAAGATTACAGTCATGTAATTGCAGCAACATGAATGGATCTGGAGGCTATTATTTTAAGTGAAATAAGCCAGGCACACACATACAAAACAAATATTGCATGTTCTCACTTATACATGAAAGTTAAAACAGTTCATCTCATGGAGGCAGAGAGCAGAGAGATAGATAACAGAGACTGGTAGAGGTGAGTGACACAGAGAGCGAAGGATGAAGAGAAGTGGGTTAAAGGGTACAAACATACGGTTAAATAAAAAAAGAAATTCAGCATTTGATAGCAGAGTAGGGTGACTATAGTTACTAAAAATGTATTTGGGTGGTGAATACCTTAATAACCTGACTTGTTCACCATGCATTTAATACATGTAACAAAATTTCACATGTGCCCCATAAATTTGCACAAATTTTAAAAAAGTTTGAGAAACTAAACTGTATGGTTCATCGCTGCACATATAAGTATCAGGGTTTTAGCAGGAAACAGAATTCACCCCAGATGCTTAAAATGAATAGATGTAAGTAATCTACTTACAGATATATTTTAGGGTTATTTGAACAATCAAGTTATAATTAAGTGTCCAAGGACTAACAATAGTAAAAAGAGTTTCCTCCCACTAGGTCTTTCATGAAGGAGATTGAATTAATATGAGTTTAACTAGATTTCAGATTTATTGTAGGTGTGGTTAACCTCAGTGCAACACAGGATTCCAATTCCTGTAGAGACACCTAGTGTTTACATTGGGGTCGATTCACCAGGACAGTAAGAGTCTGATTGTCGTGTTAAGGTCATCTCTTTGTCTCAGAGAAGGTCTTGTCACATGCTTTTGTTCCTCATTTTGCCCTTCCCCAGCAATATTCTGCTTTTACTTGTTATTCAAATACGTTAACTTGGTGATGGGAGTTATTGGGAGTGGTGGGGGCTGGGAGGATTTGCAATGTTTGTTGTTTTGAGCAAGGCGTCAGTCTTAGTGTATAGCCTTCTTGGTTCTAGCACCTATGCCCTGAATTTATTTATAGACTTCATTCACCATCTTAGCCTTATCCTAGTAGCAGGGTTCTTCTATTGCCTACTCTGGCTGCATTAGTTTTGACTAAGTACCAACTGCGGCAATGCCTGTTCTCCTTTTGTCACATATTAAGGCTTTTATTCCATAGTGGAGGTGTGGAAGAAGGATGTGGTCAGAGTTCCTTGTGCATGCTCCTCCCTTTTCCTGGCCTGCACCACAACAGGTGGTTTTTAGTTCTCTTTCCAATCTTTGCCATGAGTGCTCAGTAGACTTTGAGGAAGAGCCTACAAGATGATGCAGACTTTCCCAATTTCTGTACCTCCCAGAGCTTTTATGCTAACAGTCTGCATTTAACTTTTATCAATAAAATGAAACCATAAAATGTATTATTTATTACTGTATACATATTTTTCATCTATTTTAGCTGAGTTCTTAGCATTTCTGGTTGTTTCTCCCCCAGCTTAGTGTATATTCACATTGTTCTTCCTGTAAGCACCATTTCTCCTTCGATTTGGGGTCTATTGGTTGTTGAGCAACATCAGCTTTCTATTAGCCTGTGATTTTGAAGTTAGCCTGGCTAATTTTTGCTGTAAGACTAAGATGAACCCTTCTTCCAGATTTTCTATATCTAGGGGATAACCGAGAAACCTGGTCAGCGAAGTGCTAGCTAACATAGAAGTGTTTGCCTTGAAGAATGTCTTATATTCACAGTAAATACTGCGAATGAGAAAACTTTGTTGTTTTAAACCACAGAAATTGTAAGTTTGTTTATCACAGCAGCAGCATCTAGCATGTCTCCACTAACACAGTATTTAAACTAGGATGTCCAAGGCGACTGGCAGAGGGACACAGACAGGTATATGTAAGGAAAGATAACCTGTAGGCCTAGGAAATTCCTTCTAGGGTCTCAGGAGTCTGGACAAAGCTGGAGTTCAATTACTAGAAAGTATGAGGCAAAGACTAGTTTCTGGAGTTAATTTCAGAGATTTAGTTACAGTATAAACTGCAGGCAAGGCCAAAACACACGGGAAACAAGGTAAGAACAAGTCACTCAGCAAAACTGCCTCAGTGTGAGCAGTGAGTCATGGAGCTCCTTCTGCTTCCCAGAGTCTTAGGAAGGTTTCTAAATGGAGTGGTTAACCAGCCTAGCATTGTGGGCTACAAGGATATAATGCCAAAGAGTTACCACAACTCCAAAGCAGGCCAAGAGCCTCTCTTGCAGGAAAAGTCCCTTCAATCACAAAAATATCTCATTTTGATCAAAATGCCATTGTGAACTTTTCCTTCTGTGGCAAACAGCTTGAATTCTATGACACTATCACCCACGTCCATATGTCTCAGTGTTTGCTCTGCCAAGATGTCTGCTTGCCATTTGCTCTGTCTGTACAATGCCAAACACCCAGGTGAAAAGTGAAAAATTCAGTCAGTGTTTCTAAACACCCAGATGTTTGGCACCAACTCTGTAAAATATCTGGATGCCTGACAGCATCATATAATATGAATAATGGTGTAGATGCTAAGTACTCTTAGGAGTAAGAAAATATGGAACATTAGCACAATCCAGTACATTTTTTCCCTAAAGTATTAGAGAGTCTTAGTCTTGAATTGGTCTTTAGAGGACATCTAATACAACTTCCCTCATAATATATTTGTGGTGTCTCTGCAATCAAATCAAGGAGACTTCAGTAAAACCTGTCTGGTAACAGGAAAGATGAATTCATGATTTGATTTTATGTTATAAACATGAATAAACTTCATTCAAAAAATGTTAGCTGGGTGACTCTTCTGACCCAAACTTTGGGACTAGAAAGGACGAATATGTCTTCAAGGAGTTAACTTCAGTCTAGTAGAGGGAACACATTAGACAGCAGCACGGGGAATGAAAATAAGGGGACACTGAGTCAAGAGGACTTAACTCATTAAATATACCTACCACTGCTTGAGCATCTCTTAGTACCAGCTATTATGATAGACAGGACACCGATTTTCCACATTTAATGTGCATAAAACCCTTAGCACATAGAGCCTCTTATTTCTATTTTCTGGCCATTTAGGGGGATTAAGTAACATTCCAAGGCCATACAACTTGAAAATTCAAATAAGATGGTGTGTAAAACAGTATATGCTGCCTCCAAATACCTTCCACTGAATTGCTTTGCCTCCCTTCAAACTTCTCTAACAAAGCTCAGGTCCTCAGTACCTCAATCTTGCCATCTCAGGGATGATCAGACCCTGGAGAAGAAGGTTAGGATCCCCAGGTACTTACGGATTTCTTCAGAAGGAATATAATTACTGAAGATATCAGAATCAGCCAAAAGAAAATAATACACAAAAACTATGATTGACACTAAAAGGTGGAAGAGAACCTAGCCTCCAACACCGGAAAATGAGAGAAAACAAAATGAGCATAGATGTTAAGTCAACAGTTACTCAGACAGAACCGGCATATTTTCTAATCGAAAGAGGCCATTTCCCATCTTTAGGATGTGAGATCCAAACTTAAAGAGAGACTTTATTCAAAAAGACCACGGCAATAAGGAAAATGTTTCAGTTTCAAGATCTGCAAATGTCTCGAAAATCAAACCGAAACAGAGGCTTCTCTTTTATAGGCAGGGGTAATCAGGGACTTCCAAGGGAAAGTGATCAAGGGGAGGAGTTCTGATGGGAAGTGTTACTCACTGTGCTCAGTTGATTCTCAAGATGGGAAGCTGGAGCTGGGGACTGTTCTGCACTTTAGTGCTTGCCAGATCTGGGGGCAAGCCGAAGTTCTGGGCCCTGTGTTAAGGAAAGAAGTCTAAAGTTTGGTCAAGCCAAGGCATAAAGTAAGAAATGCACAACTGTAAACACTTGGTCAACAGTCATCTGTGATATTGACTTCACAGAGAATCATCTATTTTATCTCCCACAGTTTACAAATGTATTTTACAGATTTTAGCAGCTTTCTCCTTTCATTGCAGGCTCATTCATGGCTCTTTTTAATGCTGCTATGGTTATAAAATGCTGCTGTAAATGACAACACTTAGGCCCCTAGTTGTCCAACCCTGACTTCTTCCAACTGCTGAATCAGGTTTCTCTGGATAGGGGTATACAAATCCAACCAACTCGGAGAGCTTCTCTGTCCAATAACAGGAGGTTGGTCCCAACTGGCTGGGAGACTCCCATGAAGTGTTTTGGTGACTAAGGCCTTGGCTCAGAAAGCCCTGCTGAATGGAATTTCCTGGATTTCAGCTTGGAACTGGAGCATTCCTCACATTTATTCATTTTCATCCTGATGAAGCAACATTTTGAAGTGGAAATTCTGAATTCCTACCTCTGGCCTGCTATGAGACTAAATAAATCCACTCCTAAATTCTTAGGAAAGCTAAAATATAACTGCTTTCACAGTGGACAGCTGTTTATTATCTCTTACTAGAAACATAAAGAGACATGTGATTTCTTTGACCACAATGGAATCTCCCTTTAAGCACTCCCAGCTTGATGTAATGTATGATTTTTATCAATGGTAACAACAAATTCCCCACCTGCCAACTTTTTAAACCAAAATCATAGCTATTAAAAGTTAATGATTAGAATGCATGTTTTATTCTGCAATTTGAGTGACGTGAAAGATGCAACAAAATTTGATTCCCTTATTATGCTGCTTTTTTCCCTGTTAGGGAGTTGAAAAATACACTGAATAACTTAACAGCTTATAATCCCTTTAATTTACCTCCTCCTTTCCCAAAAGGGGGCTATTTCTTTAAAATTTTTCTTTATTCCTTACTTTTGCCATGATAATTGCTAATTGTAATCCAGGGTTTCTCTTGTAGAGATTGAGTTACAAATCCAGAGAAGGAGGGGGAGCGGGGAGGGGGGAGGGATTGCATTGGGAGTTATACCTGATGTAAATGACGAGTTGATGGGTGCTAATGAGTTGATGGGTGCAGCACACCAACATGGCACAGGTGTACATATGTAACAAACCTGCACATTATGCACATGTACCCTAGAACTTAAAGTATAATAATAAAAAATAAATAAATAAATCCAGAGAAGGAGAAATAGTCTCTGGGGACTATAGCAGGTAAGTCATTATGGAATAATGTTGATCTTACAAGTGCAATATTCAAGTTAGAATGAAATACAGCAGGGGTCTGGATAATTCACTGAAAGATCATCATGCATATCTCAGAGGTGAATGCTTGAAATATTCGAAGTTCGAGAAGGCAAACTGAAGAAATACTTTTTATTAAAAAAACCCCACAAAACTCTTATTACAGTGTGCAGTTGAGTTACTGGCAACAATTCAAATTTCCCGAGTTTTTCAAAAACTAAAAAGGGAAGAAAGTAATACAAATACGAACACCATAATGTCAGAATGCTGTCATGCGTGAAGCTATTAGCAGTGATTTAGGCCCGATTAATGTTAGAGAAAAAAAGTAGCCTATATACATTGTATGGTGTTTTTCTTCTGTAAATGAATACTTAGAAAACCATTGGAAATTTCATTTCCTACAGCCACCATATATTATTTCTGAGATTGTGATGCTGAATATATCTGACTTATCTTTCTGCCTACTAAAACTTACTTTATAAGGAAAACTATGCCTGAAGTTAATCAAGAGTGAATACTGGTGGCCTAGGAAAGAAATATAATTCTTACCACTATTGTATGCTTTATTTTTAATGGGGAATTGTATCCTTTTAATTATTGTATGCTATGTGAAAGTAGTAAACAATGCTGTGAATCTCTGAAATCCACCCTATGGTAATAGTGCATTAAACACTTGAGCAGCTAAGATTCATGTGGACAAACAGAACTGAGAGGGCACACTACCGTATAATTCTATAAAGATTATGAACACAACAGGGGCAGGAAATTGGCTACTCAGCACCAGGACCGCTTTGTGTCTTATCTAATTGTACATAGCCTACGTTAGCTGAGCTAAGGACATCTCCTGCTGTGCTCAAAATAGATAAACAGTGCCTAAAGTTGATAATAATTGACAAAGAAAAATATTGTGCTGCAAATGACAAGACACCTCTGAGGATTATCAAATTTATTATCTTGAAAAGATTGGATTTCCACAGGACTATCAAATGGGAAGAGGAAACTGAGGGGAGTAAGAAAACCGAGAGTTAATTGAATTTGCAAGATATATTGGCTGTCAGGAAAAAAAATTAAGGGAATTACACGGATAATCAAAGGGACAATAACTCTTTGCCTTAAAGTTTGAATTTTCAGTTTACAGTTCATGTAAATATATATGGTGTGTGGGTGTGGGTGTGGGTGGGTGTGTGTGTGTGTGTATGATGGAGAGAGAGAGTTTCAGAAACATCTTAATGGTAATAAAGCCAATACTATTCTCACATGGCTGTGGTCAAGTGAAAAAAATTAACGTATTTGTGTTCTGAAGTGTAAAAAGTGTTGTCTCAGGAGTTACGGGACCTGGGCTTTGCTGCTCATTAACTGTGTAACGTGGCTAATTCATTTACATATACAACTATGTTTTTCTGCTTTGCAGTGGTCCACAGTATCTTGAATCTTTCTATTATTTATTTTACCTGGAAATCAGATATTTACATATTTATCATCCAGAATTTGTGTTGAGCTATAGCTAAATCCAACCAAATAGTCGATTTTAAGAACGTTCACTCTATATTCTAAAACTGCCCCTTCGTTTGAACAATCAGGATTTTCATACACACAAAACAAGTTTAGCGGCTGTCCCTTTGTATTATTCTTCTTTTTAATAATTAGTAAAAACTATTTACAGAGAATTTATAAAAAACTACAGTGTAATCATCAAACTTCCTCAATATTTACATACTGATAGCTTTATGTGTAAACATATTCACAGTTTTGTGCATACATATATACACACATTATCTATACAGTCTATCTTGTGGATTACATACCATTTATGTATCATCTATAGATATATAAACTTTCTATATATGTATATATGTTAACTAATAAATGCTAATAGATGATCTCTGTGTGTGTGTATATAAGCAAATTTTTATTCTTTGATTCATAATATATTTAAAGAGAAAAAAGTTTGTTTTCATTGACGACTTAAAGAGGAGGGAGAAGAAAAAGGCAGGAACAGAGGAAACATGTTTCAGTTACTTCAGAAATCACTCACTGTATTCTTACCTCCCCAGATACACTTGATATGAACGCTAAAGAGACAACCAAACAACTCTGAGAATCTAGTTTTCTGAAGAGTAAAGTTCATGACTAACTCAAATCATCAATCTCTGTTGGTTTCTTGATCTGTAAAACTGTCTTAAAACATTATGTGTATACACACACACACACACGTATATATAGTGCTCTTTTTCAATCCTAAAGTTTATTAAGTCTCCATTGCTTAAACAATCTTGGTGGGGTGGGGTGGGGTGACATGTTATCTTGAGAAAACTCCCTAAACTTTCCGAGGCTCAGTTTCTTATTTTCGAAATATGGTTGATAATACTTGTCTTCTAGAATTGTCTTTCATTGTTTTATACTTACCTTGACTAGTGCCTGATAGATGGCAGATTCTCAAAAGATATTTGTTGAAGGAAAAAATGAATGAATGAAAGTATAGGAATATTTAATACTCTATCGTATACAGTATAAATTAGAGCTATTGATATTAACCTTTATTATTGCAGATAGTGATGTCTATATCTACTCATATATTTTGGAATATTGGGATAAATAGTACACACCTAGTGGTGCAAAGATACCATATATTTTTAAAAACCTATTATAGGGTTGGCTTCTCCAGAATCATGTTGTATAACATATAACAAAATCAATAGAATATATATGTGTGTGTTTGTGTATCCTATTAATCCTAAATAAATTCAAAGATATTTATTTCAAGGAATCTAGCTCAAATAATTATTGGGACTGGCAAGTCTGCAACCTATAGGACAGGCTGGTAGGTGGGAAACTCAGGCTGGGTTTGATTTTGAGTCTTGAAGTAGAATTTTTCTTCTCAGGAAACCTCAGCTTTGGCTCTTAAGAACTTCAGCTGACTGAATGAAGCCCACTTAACTATCAAGGATAATCTTTAATTAAAGTCAACTGATTTTAAATGCTAACTACATTTACAAACTACCTACACAGCAACACCTGAGCTTAGTGGTTGATTAAAAACTATGTAATATAGCCTAGCCAAGTTTGCATATTTACACATAATTACATCAAACAGATGAAAATCCTAAAAGAAAAACAAAGCCTAGGTTCTTCTTATGATGGCTTAGAAATGTTACTTGCTATTGGTCTCCATCTGAAACTGGTCCAATTGTCCCATAGAGCTATTATTTACATTTAAAAAATAAACATAGAAATGGATTCTCCGGTTCTCAAAACTTGAAATTCACATTGTCCCATCTGAGTTCCTCCCTCAGGAAACCAAACTTCAGGCAAGGGACTGGAATTCCCCAGATCACTGCATTCAGACAAGACCGCCAGAACCCTTATCCATCATGACTGCCTCTGTATTAGTATTTTCTCATGCTGCTAATAAAGACATACCCAAGACTGGGTAACTTACAAAGGAAAGAGGTTTTATTGACTCACAGTTCCTCATGGCTGGGGAAGGCCTCACAATCATGGCAGAAGAACAAGGAACATCTTATGTGGCGGCAAGGAAGAGAGAATGAAAAACCAAGGGAACGGAGTTTCCCCTTATAAAGCAATCAGATCTCGTGAGACTTACTCACTACCACAAGAATAGTATGGAGGAAATTACCCCTAGGATTCAATTATCTCCCACTGGGTCCCTCCCACAACACGTGGGAATTATGGGTGCTACAATTCAAGATGAGATTTGAATGGGGACACAGTTAAACCATATTAGCCTCCTTCCTTTCCCTAATTTTAGTTGGTTGGGAGACAACTTACAGCTGAGGAGGTCCACCTCAGCTGCAGCACCTGATTGAAGCCTTCTTCCTTGGCAATACTCGTCTCAGTGCTTCGTGTTCTGTATGGCAATCAGCAGGACCCAGACTGAACCCCTTGCATTTCTATAATGTCTACCCATTTTCCATCCAGAAGTATGTGGACAGATAATGACATTAAAAGTTGGACTAATAAACAATTCTGCCTATGTAAAATAAAACTAATGTGTTAGAGCAGATTTCTTTCTTTCTGGTGAAAGAAATGCTGTATTGGCCAGGCACAGTCACTCATGCCTGTAATCCCAGCACTGTAAGAGGCAGAGGTTGGCAGATTGCTTGAGCCTAGGAGTTGGAGACCAGCCTGGGTCACGTGGTGAACCCTATCTCTATAAAAAGATTAAAAAATTAGCTGGGTGTGGTGGCTCACACATGTAGTCCCAGCTACCTGGGAGGCTGAATCCAGGAGGTCAAGAGTGCCCTGAGCTGTGGTTGTGCCACTGCGCTCCTGCATGGTAGACAGAGTGAGACTCCGTCTCTCTCTCTCTCACTCTCTTTCTCTGTGTGTGTGTGTGTTTGTACCTATTTTAGACACATTATGTTTAGAGCAATGTGTTACTATTTCTCTAAATGTTTAATTTACATAATGTAAATATGTAAACTTGGCAGTGATCTGGCTCATTTAATCACCATAGAAAAGTAAATGATAATTTTGTGTACCATTAACAATTGATAGCCTAAGTGACTAAAATTGTTATGATACTAATTGAAATGAAAGAAAAATCTACTTTTCTTTATACAATATCAGTGCATTATTCTATGTGTATATCCCAAGTAATTTTTTGATAATTCTAGAAGTTATCTAGCCTGAGAGTTTATCCTTCAAACTTAATGTGACACATCATGAAAGTCAGCCTTGATTTTCTTGAGTTGTGTATGGATCTAATAAAGTAAAATCAACTCCAATATCTTGCATTTGCCTACTTTGTATTAAGCTGGCCCTCATGGGAATGACAAAGACATCTTGGAAATGGTCGTGAACCAGTTAATAATAAAAACCTTTTTCCCTGAAGAAATCAATATACCATTTTGGGCATAATTTATCATTACGTATTCATTTTAGGCAGAACAGCAGGCAGCCTAAAGTAGAGCTATTGTAATACTGTTCTCAAAGTCCCTGCCTGCTATTGCTGCTCAGAAACCTACATACTTAATTGTTATTTCACATCAATTTTCCACACATTTGGAAATAGCTACCTAATGCATCAATTAATTAAATTTAATATCAGAATATAAATGGGTGAAAAAGTCATTAAAACTTTTTAAATTATAGATGTTCTCTTTATTTTATTCATCTTGCATTATTAGACAACAATAAAGTTACAGAAATGTTAAATACAAAATGCCGTACATATATATAGTTAAAATTAAGAATGTTATAGATGTATAGAAAAACCAGGCCTTAATTCCTATAAAAATACTCCTAATTGTTCAATACAGAAAAATTCAGAAAATACGAGCTAAAAAAACTGGACTCTCTATTCTCATGCTAATCAGCAATTCTTAACAGGGTCTATAAATTACTAGTTATCAAAACTGAAACATCACTCATCTGTATCGTTTGCCAAGCTGAAAGGCCACCTTACTCCTGCATATTCTAACTGAATGAGAATATAGTGGGTTCAGACTGAGAGTTTTGGAAACCCATGGTGAACCACCGGTCTGGTCTTAAGCAAAAAGGGATGCCACACATTCAGCAGAAAGCACTACAGTGTGCAGCAGCGCATTGAGCCTGTGATGAAGCCAAATCCAGGCCCTGGACAAGATTCTGAGACAAGTCGAGTGGTGAGACCCGACACCTTTGGCTTTAACAATGAATGGGACCACTAGAGCCTTCTCTCACATAGTCCTAGGGAATGTTTCCTCAAGACCTAAGTGAACAGTCAGATAATAAAAGAACACTGAAAGTGGCTCTTTCCATTTGGGGATCCAATAAGAATGAGGTCCTACTTGAAGTTGTGAGAAGAGCTAGATTGATGTCAACCAAGTCTAGTATCAGGAATTGAAGGACTGATACTAAGTAAATGCTAGTTACTGACTGGACAACAGAAGGGCCTGTAACACATCCATGGCAAGATAACAATTGCCACGAAGAAGAGGTGGGGCATCAAGAACTCTGAAGAAGAGGGTTGAGGAGCCTGAGATTCCACTGACTTTTCCAAATATGGATTAAAGACATTTTTTCCAACTTTTATTTTACTTTAACGTACAAGACACATGTGCAGAACACGCAGGTTTGTTACATAGGTATACATGTGCCATGGTGGTTTGCTGCACCTATTGACCTATCATCTAAGTTTGCTCCCCTGGCCCCCCACATCCCAACAGGCCCTGGTGTATGTTGTTTCTCTCCCTGGGTCCATGTGTTCTCATTGTTCAACTCCCACTTATGAGCGAGAACATGAGGTGTTTGGTTTTCTGTTCCTGTGTTAGTTTGCTGAGGATGACGGCTTCTGGCTTCATCTATGTCTCTGCAAAACACACAATCTCATTCCTTTTCATGGCTGCATAGTATTCCACGGTGCGTAGGTACCACATTTTCTTTATCCAGTCTATCAGTCGTGGGCATTTGGGTTGGTTCCACATCTTGAGTCAAAGACATTTTAATTATATGCATTGCTTTATAGTGCTCGCAGGACTGCTTCCTTAATAACTACCTAAAATACTGAGTAAGCACAGTTTGTTGAATCAGTAGGCCTTAAAAACAATCTCACTCCTCAAAAACTTTTGTATGGCAGCACTAAGATATGCGAGCAAGATTCAGCTTCCAGCTGTCACTTCTCATCTCATGTTGCATCCCATTACGTGAAAGGAAACTTTGAACAAGTCACCCCAAGAAACAGTAGCTTGATAAACTGTTTCTACCTCTGAGCAGTAAAAAGTTGCCCAAAGGAACCCTGTCACCAGTGAGATGCTCCTTCTGATGATACCAAGACAAGAACCCATGGGTACATTTTAAGTCCTTTCCTCCTGGACTCCAGGAAAGTCATAGCATCAATCAACACCTTGTGAACGAAGCCCGGGGCCTCTACCCTTGTTTTCTGTGGCTACATAAAGACCCCTGAGACAAAATATCATTCTGCGAAAGAGGAAAGTTAAGGAATTTTAAGTGGATTTCTTATTGTTTGGTTTGAAATGTCAAGCCTTGTGGAAGACTGCTCTGAGGTCCGTTACCTGGAATAATTGGACTTTTTCATAGACAAGCATCTCATTTTCCTGAATACCCAGTTATCGCCTTCAAAGGATCTCCTTTAAAGATAAAGGAAGAAAAAAGGCATTGCCATTCATGAGTCAGACCCAATTCTGCCAGAAATCATTCTTGATTCATATTTCCCATTTCTGATCATCCTGGGATGAAATAGCTCTTCGCAGCCCCAGGGCCTGAGTCTTGAGGGTGACATGAAGATAGTTCTCAAGGCATCTAAATAACTATCCAGCAGGGCCTTACTATATGGGAAAACAACCCATTCAGAGGATAGTTACTTTTTTGTGCTGGTTTTTAAGGTTAGTGTGTCCTAAATTCTTCTCAATCGTTTGGCTGAGTTTTTATTTTTAATGTGCCCCTTTTAGAATAATACAAGCCTTTGTATATATAAACAACATATGACATGAGAAAAATATTTGAATTACATAAGCTTACTATGTAGACATATTCAATTTGGGAATACATCCTTTATATATAATTTCTGTGATCAATAATTGTCTGTCAGATATTTAACTCATGCATAAAACACATATAGGCATAATTTGTGGCATGTCCAAATAACCTTTAAAATCATTTTCTTCCTTTTGCTTTTTCTACTTCCATCTTTCTTCAAATAAACTGGGCACCCAATCTATTTTCCATGAAATTACTTTCCAGACTCTTCAAATGTATTTCTCTCAGAGCTGTTCTCTTAGAACATTCATTTAGTTCCGAAAGCAGCATTCATCTGATTTGTCTCTGCAATCATTGTTTCAGAGGAGCGTATTCCCAAGGACAAATTTAAAAGCACTAATGCAGTTTTATCTATTTGAAGTGGCCTGTTCTGTCATCGGCATTCATGGAGCTCTCAGACCCAGCTCTAGTATTCTCAGTAAGTACCTCCAAGTTTTTATTCTGCCTTCACAAGAGCACTGTACTCTTTACTCTCAGTATGTTATGGAGTGCTTTTCTAAGGAGGGAGGACAGAGGATCCCGGAAAGAAAGGGAATGGTTACAGCTGGAAGAGAGGAAGAAGTTTTGCCATTTATCCAGTCTTGGTGAAATAATTACTTCATGGAAGTGACTATGGATCTTGCTGTTTATAGGGTTGGAAGCATATATTTAATCAGAGCTATCAGAGCTGCATATGGTTACGTTGACAAATATATGTGGGCGGTGTGTGTGTTTATATGTAAACCTGTGATTTATTTCAAAATGAAATGATTCCTAGTTAAAAACAACCTGATTGTATAGTGCAATGCTTCCTATTAGAAGACTTGATAAATTGGTATTTGCTAAGAAGTACTTCTTATCAATTCCGGGAAATATAATCTTGGGTAAAATTTTCAGGCACCTCCCTCCTGTTCACGTGTCTTTTCATGACAGTACCTGAAAAGGTTTTTTCAATGTAAGATTTTATAATAACAACAAAAAAATCACTGAGGATTATTGAACCCACTCGATGGAATGAACTCTGGTGCTTAGTTAACATTTAACTTAGCATCAAGCAACAACCAGAATTTATACCAAGAGGATTTTACTGTGATCCCTAAGAAATAGGAGACATTCTTTGGCACTTGGGGTTAAGAAATTTATGTGTGCTTTTCCTCAAAAACTTCTCTTTTGACTGTGTTGTTCATTGGAACTTGTTTTCTATTTTTTCTGTCCCAAGATACAGAACCATGACTTAGAGAAAAGAACATGATGTTAAAAAGTAAGACATTTGGAATTAATGGCTTTCTGTATTCCTTCGCATGTATTAGAATTCGGCAAGCTACTTAACTTCTTTGACCTCAGATTCCTCTCTAAAACAGAAATAATAACATTACAGTTATTTAAAAGTTACAACAAAACTGTCATGTCATCAGGGCTGAATTCTGTCAAGGAGTATGGATCGTCTTACCAAACAGCATGTCTTCAACACACTACAAAATCCTGTAATGCTGGAACAGAAGATGTTTACTTCTCTGTAGCACATTATTGCAAACTGTTCTGAACTGATGTAAACCAATTTGATTTCATATAACTCAGAAGTTCTTTTATAAAAAAAAAGCTGAACATTTTGATGTGTATGAGTATTTGTTGCTCATTATAAACAAGCTTTGTTATCAGTTGTAATAAAAGCAAGTTTCAGACCAAAATCTATGTTCATATAGACATACATTAATTAAACATGAATGCACAGGCAAACCCAAAAGAGTTAATACAATGTTGTTTAAGTTTGATCAAGACCCAGATCACTGTGCTTTTAGATGAACAAACTATACATATTTGTTACATGAATGATTTACAGGAGACAAACATAGCAATATTTCAGAGGCAGGTTTTGTTACCTTTATAAATTTGCACCGGTCACTATGAAATTCTCTCACCCAAAGACTGGACTCAAGTCCATTTAACGATGTAACCTTGGGGGCCATCCCAACAGATCTCACAGATTCTAATTTCCCATTTTATGCAAGTGTTAAGTATGTTTCTATAATACTTTAACCAATTCACATATCTTGATTTCTTCTCATTTCACAATTCAGAACCTGTTTCTAACATCCATTATGCTGATTAACAAGCCACTAAATTCACCAATGAAAACCCATTTCTGATGTTAATGATGCTAATTAGCCACTTATCTGGTGTTTTGCTGAATATGAAGATAGATGAAACTTATGATGTAGAGGCCTCTGAAGTGCGGCTGTGCTGGGATGAAACTGGCTGACCACTCAAGGAGTGTGGGGTTTTCATCAGAACAAATGACAGTCTGACAATCTTAAAGAGAAGTAAAAAGCATTGCTATATACATTCATATTCCACTTTACTCTCAAAAATTTTAAAGTAATTTATCAACATCATGATAGCAAGTATCTCAACTCCCCTCCTTCTCTCTCCAACCTATCCTTTCCGTTCCTCTTTGACACTTGAATGTAGTTTGCTGGGGAGAGTGTCTATCATCTGTTGCTTTTTTTTTTTTTTTTTTTTTTTTGCAAATTTATTTCTCCTTGAATCCACACCCGGAACTATTCCTCTCCCCATCCATACATACTTTTTGCAGAAGTCTTCACTGTTACTTCCTTTCACCAAGTGTAACTCGCTGGATTCAGCCCCCTGAGGATTTCACAGTTTAACAATTCCATAATCACTGCATGTGATCTAGAATTACCTGGCATTGGTTCACACTGCTTTATCTTTTAGGATACTAAAGGCAAACATATGGGGTGAATAATGGAGTAGATTTTCTAGGCCAGGGAATACAGTACAGTCTTCTACCTCACCTGGGCTGCACATTGGCCACACATCACACATTATTGTCCAACCAATTCCCTAAAATCTTCTTTGCTTCTTCACTTCATATTGCATGCTTACTCTTTCAGCCCATTTGTAGAAACCCTAAGCTCTGAAACATAACAACCAAAAAACTCAACCCAATCAAAACCCCAGTAGCTGGGATTGTGCTTGTGGAGAGAGCTCAAATTTCAAAAAGCCAGGTGTAGTATAGTCTAAACACATGTAATGTGCCCGTTCTGTAGTTTTACATGGAAATGTAAATTTGGAACAGTTAGTTGTGTGTGCAATTGGATTAACTATCTTTGCTGTTGCCAAAATAAAATTTGTGGGTCTTTTAATGTGCATCTGTGAGTAAGGGTTTAAGGAAATGAGTATGGGTGATACATGCCTACTTCAGTCTTCCATCACCTCCCACACTTTGGCAAGATTCATAGGTTTTGGCTAGAGAATTAGCCTTTTCTTGGCTTTGGTTTCTCTTTTTCTCACCTTACAATTTATATAGAAACTGCTTCCTCCTGAGTTCATTCTTATACCTAATTCAGTGGCCCATTCTAATTTATTTTTTCCAGATGTTTCTTATGTATAGCATAAAATACACAATGTATGACACTTGTGTTAGCCATGTTTTTCATTGACCCTTATATCAGATTTCTTGGCATCCTAAAATTTGTTAGGTGATGATATTTCATGCAACATAGTAACAGTATTTTATATTATGTGGTATTATATGCACTTCATATAACTTTAAGCATTTACAAATAGCACATCCATTCATTTCGTTTGGCTAGAGAAGAAAAAATTTCAGATGTCTACTTGTTAGGCAGGATTTAGAAAAAGATTTTCTTGTGTCTTGGAAAACCTGATTGATTCAAACTACTAGGTTGTGTGCACATTGAAAGAAATGTGAAGAATTAATTGGAAGAGAAATTGATTGTACTAGAAATTGAAAAGGGATGAAAAAGTAATTATTTAATATATATGTTTTAGGGAGGCTGAAAAGATGTAATCACAGGGATAAATATGCTTAGAATTATTCTGAGTGTTATATTTGCATAAATATTGTAAGTGCTGGATTTCAAAAATAAAGAAATAAATGACCTGTAAGAGAATGCTGCAGTGTTTATATTATTTTGATCCAATAGTGAGGTGATCCCAGAATGTGTTAGATTTTGACTAAACTACAAATACACATAACACACACAAAAATGATGAAGCCTTGAAAATTTTTTAAATGAAAAATAAAACTATTTTAACTTGTCTAACAGTTATTTGCCAAACATATTTGATCACAGAACGACAATAAGATATCATGATATTTCCAATTCCAGCTCCAACATGTAAAAACGTTGGAAGTCGTTACTCTCATCCTTACAGAAAAAAAAATGAACTGAAAATTAATTACTTTTCGTGGGTTCATCAGAGAGCTGGGGTTGCAAGACAAACTACCATTCTGTAATCTGGAAATACTAGTGATTGGAAGAGTCACAACAAAAATCTGCTTATCTGGAGCAGAAGACACTGGAGCCATAACTAGGGGGATCACTTAAATAGTAATTTTGATAAATTGCTAAAGAATAGGTGTGGAATGGCATGAGAATGAGAGATTTCTGCTGGCTGCAGTCTTCATGGGATACCCGCATTTTTGTGGGGATTACCTTTGGCAACAACACCTTGTTCTCACAGTGAAGAACTGAGAAAGAGTCTCTCACTCTCTGGCAGGGGAAGAGTAGTCATTATGAAATATACTCAGAAAATTTATTATAACAAAGACCTACTGTCCAAGGAAGTTGACTTTACTAGAGCTTTATCTCACCTGGGAAAAGGCATTTCTCCAACTCCAACCCCATCCAGACTTCCAGTCTCACCTAAGATGGGTGAAGCAGAGAAATCTATAGAAAGCTTATGAAGGTCACGGAGTAGGTACACAGGCCAACACAAAAACTGAGATTCAAATATAATATTGTAGAACACTTTCCTTCCCCCACACCTTACTGTAACAGCAACAGATCTCCAGTGTAATGGCAGTGGATTAGAGTTAATAGAGCTGCAAGACTTTTTCTGAGAAGTATTTAGGGGTTCCCAAAGCCCAAAGGAAAGATAAAAATGGGGCTGATAGAAGAATGTGCACCATCTGGCAGCTACAGCAAACATTAAACACAGTTCAGCTTCTAGCCAGATCAATATAAAGCCTCCCACTAAAGGCTTATTTATCTCAATTCCTATTACCTGATATATCATGTGTAGTTCTCAAACAAAAAATGTGCAAGGTATGCAAACAGAAAAGAAGAAGCACAGTGTGAAGGGCAAACATCAAAACAAACTATGGTTCTGTCAGGTATCGAAATTATCATACAAGGAATTCCAAATAACTATAATTATATCTTTAAAATATAATGGAGAATATACACAGCATGGAAGGAGAGATGGGTAATATAAGCAGAGAGGTGGAAACTCTAAGAAAAAATTAAAAGAAAATACTCGAAATAAAAAACACAGTTACAGAAAGAAGAATCTTTTGATAGGCTCATTATTTGAATAGACACAGCCAAGGAAAGAATAAGATGGCTAATAGAAACTTCCTAAACTGAAGTATGAACACAATAAATAAGTAAATACAATACAGCAGAACATCCAAGGACTATGGGGAGATTTCAAAACGGGTAAGATTATCTCAGCTTGAATACCAGCAGAACAAGAAAGAAACAGAACAGAAGAAATATTTAAATTAATAATTGTGGGGAAATCCTAATAGTAATGACAGACATCACATCTAGGAAATTTAGAAAACACTAAATAAAATAAAAGTTTAAACTACAAATAGGTGTATCATATTCAGACTTAAGAACCAAAGATAAAGAAAAAGCTTGAAAGAATACAGACAGGGAAAACAAACAAGAAACTTTCCTTATAATGAATGAGGGTAAGAATTACAGCAGACTTCTCTTCAGAAACCATGCAAGCAAGAAGAAAGTGGAGTGAAATACTTAGAGTGTTGAAAGAAAAGAAAATAAACACCCATCTAGAATTCGATATCCAGTTATATTATCCTTCAAAAGTGAAGAAGAAATAAAGGCTTTCTCATAAAAACAAAAATCGAGGGAATTTATTACCAGCAACCTGCCCTGTAAGAAATGTTCAGAGGAATTTCTTCAGAGAGAAAAAACTGGTGTAGGTTGGGAACTCAGATCTGGTTTTTAGCATTTTAAAATGGTAGAGGAAACTGGGAGGAGGACATGCGGAAAATATCGCAACATCATCGCATTTCTGTAAACCTAAAACTATTTACAATTTGATCTGCATAAAGAAAGGAAGGTAAATAGAGAACAAGTAAATGAAAGGAAGATAGAATTACAGTGAATCTGGAACATTATCTATTGTCAGAAAGTAAAGAATTGCTCAAAAAAATCACAATGATGGGGCAATAGGTCAAAAAGACACCAGAGCCAACTGACAGAGTAGACTATAGCCAAATTTAGAGCAGTTTGAGCAAAAAAAACATGCACCGGATTGTGATTGTGTCCTCATATACAGAGTCTATATACTCATATATAGACTCATGTATACTTCTAGACTCCTATGTAGTATATATACTCATCTATAGACTCATATATACTCCTAGACTCATAGAGTATATATACTTATATATAGACTCATGTAAATGAGTCTATACACTCATATATGAAAGATAGATAACTCTTCATGCAAAAAAGCCTAAATTATTAATGTAGATACTCTGCCCTAAAATAGGTAGAGCATAATGCCCTACTTCTGAGGTGTGAGCTATGCATAATGACTTTCTTTGAAGGTGTAAAATATGGAAAGAGGCTAAAAAAGAGTAACTTTACAGTGGAGAAACCTGACAAAAACTACTCCAGTCAGTTGATCAATACTGACCTCAGTGATGATGAGTTAACTTTGATAGGACGCAGCCTTGATATGATAACAATGAGAATGGCACTTTACCTCTGTGGTTTTTCTCCCCCACACTCATAATCACTGTAGTCTTATCATGAGGAAAACATCAGACAAGCCTGAATTGACAGACATTTTGCAAAATATCTAACTAGTCCTCTTCAAAACTGTAAAGGTCATTGAAAACAAGGAAAGTCTGAGAAACTGTCACAGCACCAAGGAGCCTAAGGAAACATGACAATTAAATGTAATGTGAAATCATAGACTCTTGGAACAAGAATCCTGGCATCAGATAAAAACTAATACATCCGAATAAAGTATGCACTTTTATTAATAATAATGTATCAGTATTGGTTAATTAATTGTGACAAATGTACTATACTAACGTAAGATGTTAATAGTAGGGGGACATGGGAGTAGGGTATATAGGACATCTTATAACATGATCACAATTTTTCTATAAATCTAAAACTGCTTAAAATTTGAAAATTATTTTTAAATGATCAGGACAAAATTTTCTGAAAACTCACACAATTATGATTGAAGGTAGATTAAAAGGACTACCCTTTACAGTACCTAATTTTGCTGCTTAAAAAAAAAAACAAAAGGCTGGTGCAGTGGCTCATGCCTGTAATCCCAGCACTTTGGGAGGCTGAGGCGGGCAGATCACTTGAGGTCAGGAGTCAAGACCAGCTTGACCAACATGGTGAAACCACGTCTCTACTAAAAATACAAAAATTAGCCAGGTATGGTGGTGAATGCCTGTAATTCCAGCTACTTGGGAGGCTGAGGCAGGACAACCGCTTGGACCTGGGAGGCAGAGGTTGCAGTGAGCAGAAGTCAGGCCACTGCACTCCACCCTGGGCGACAGGGCAAGAATCTGTCTAAAAAAAAAAAAAAGTTAAATTTTGCTTTTGTTTCTCAATAGTGTTCCACTATATCTCTAGATAGAAGATCTAAGTATAGATTAGTAAAGGTAGCAGTCATTTAGGCTGCAGTTTCTATGAATAGAAATGGCAGTGGTGAGTCTGGAACAGTAAAGAAGTAGGTTTTGAATATAGGGAATGAAAAATGAGATAATTTCAGTACATATTTTTGATCACTTCTCTGCTTGGCTCACTGTGATCTGATCATTTCACAAAGTCAAGGTCCCCGAGAATTGATCAGTGGTATTACCTGCATCTGTCACAGAAAACAAATGACAACCCTTGGTTTCTATTTAATTTCATTTAGGAAATTCACTATAATCCCTTTATAAGACAGTGGTTCTTAACTTTTTCATCATATGTACCTTGGAGAATCCAGTGAAAGTTTGGATCTTTTCCTTAATTTTTAGAAATACACATAATTTACCATACTGTTCCAGAATTGTATTAAAACCCCATCATGCCCCTTCATGAATCTCAGATTTTACCCTCCTATTCGAAGGCATTTTGCTGTGACTTACTTAAGTCTATAAAAGATCAAATAATGGGGCTTAGTGGGAATGCTTGGTCTTCAGGATAATGTTATTTCCAACTTTCATTCCCATTATGCTGAATTGAACTTCCTAAAATCTAGCAAGGTCCCACCTTCAATTTACTTGGCACACACGAAATAACCAAATGCTTTTGTTTTGAGATTAACTATTTGAGTCTCTATCCTTACATTTGTGCTTGTCTGTTTGAAGGTAGACATGAAGACCAATGCTGTTACAGCTAATGTTAGACCGCCACACTCTGGGAGACACATAAATAAATATCAGATAATAACACCATGCTTTCACTGTGCTTTTCAATGATTCTACACACTATGAGCAAATGGAAATGGAATAAATTGTTCCAGAGTTTTCCCAGAATAAAACTCTTTTTAGAGAGCAAAGTAAGGGCCTTGAAAACTGCATTAACTCTTTGGATTGTTAGCTTACGATTCCGTAAGTGTTTCAGTAGCTTGCTTAAAATTAGACACATTTAGCTCTTTGTTTTGTTATCTTTCTGACTAGAATCCTTTTGTTTCTAGTTTCTCTGGAAGTATGAAGAGTTTCACTGAAATATGCAGATTAGTCATTTAGTGATTTCAAGTGCTCTGTTGAAGTTGCTTAAAAACCAACATCCTGTCTACCAGGAAGAACAGATTCCAAGAGAATTGTTAAAATACACTTGACGGTAAAATAGCAGGATATTTTAGGATTTATGATTGAGTAATGTAACAATAAAAATAAAAAGCAAAATATAAAAACCAGAAACATTATTTGAAGGAGCTTCTTAAACACTTTCCTAAAAGCAGCTCTCTCTCTCACTCTTTGTGTGTGTTTACTGCAGGAATTGTGTGTGATTTTTGTGTTGGTCAGAGTAATATATTTAAATTGGAAGAGTATTTTTCCATTAATGTTATAAAATAACTCAAAGGCTAGAATGTGATGAATGTAACCATTTAGTATAATAAATAAACGAATAAGAAAATGACATATTGTACTAGGCTCATTCTTAAATCTGAAAGTCTCCAGCATTCTAACACACTGGCTTATGGATTAAGTGTTCTTTTTTTTATCTGTAGAGATGTTAATGACCCCTTCCATTAATTATGATTTTGAGTAGTGATCCCACCAGTGATAGGTGAGCACTCACATTTCCAGTCCCATTTGACCTCAGTGTTTCTGCCTTATGAACTATAGCGATGTAGGCAACATAAAGAGGATCCAGATAACAACAAAAAGCAATATGTCACTCATGGATGGCCAAGATTTGACTTGGCTGTTTGCTTTGGCCACATCTCTGAAGCCCATAGACCACAGTCTTCTCATCTACAAAATGCAGACATTAAATGTAGGCATAGTCAAATGCCTTCTAAAAGTTAACAGTCACATTTACATAAGAAGCAATGTTAAGATATTGGGTAGGAAGGCTATGAATATTGATTAATTTTTCCCCAGGTAAAGTTTTTTTGGAGAATAAATATGTTTAGTCAAATTAACTACACATGCTCTTTCAGTGGTTTTTACATATTTGGTTCAAGAATCACTGGAAAGAGGTATTCTAACTGTCCGATGGTTTTACCTTACCCACTGCGGGTTTACCTTACCCACTGCCTAGACAGGGGAATCGAAAAAAAGAAAGAGTAATTCACACAGAGCTGGCTGTGCAGGAGACCGGAGTTCTATTATTACTCAAATCAGTCCCCCCGAGTTTCAGGGATCAGAGTCGTTTTTTTCTTTTTGTCTTTTTTTTTTTTTTAGACGGAGTGTTGCTCTGTTACCCAGGCTGGAGTGCAGTGGCGCGATCTCGGCTCACTGCAACCTCCATCTCCCAGGTTCAAGCGATTTTCCTGCTTCAGCCTCCTGAGTAGCTGGGATTACAGATATGTGCCACCACACCCAGCTAATTTTTTTTTTTTGATAGAGATGGGGTTTCACCATGTTGGCCAGGCTGATCTCGAACTCCTGATCTCAGGTGGTCTGCCTGCCTCGGCCTCCCAAAGTGCTAGGATTACAAGCAAGAGCCACTGTGCCTGGCTGGGGAGCAGAATTTTTAAGGACACCTTGGTGGGTTGTGGGGTAAGCCAGTGAGCCAGGAGTGCTGACTGGTCAGGGATGAAATCACAGGGAGTCAAAGTTGTCTTCTTGCACTGAGTCAGTTCTCGGGTCGGGGTCACCAGATAAGATGAGCCAGCTAATCCATCTAGGTGGTGCCAACTGATCCATCAAGTACAGAGTCTGCAAAATATCTCAAGCACTGATCTTAGGAGCAGCTTAGGAAGGGTCAGAACCTTGTAGCCTTCAAGCTGCATGACTCCTAGACCATAATTTTTAATCTTGTGGCTAATGTTAGTCCCCTACAAAGGCAACCTAGTCCCCAGACAAGAAGGAGGTCTGCTTTGGGAAAGGGCTGTTATCATCTTTGTTTTAAACTATAAACTAAGTTTATCCCGAAGTTAGTTTAGTCTAAGCCCAAGAATGAACAAGAACAGCTTGGAGGTTAGAAGCGAGATGGAGTGGATTAAGTTAGATCTCTTTCACTGTGACAGTCATAATTTTGCAAAGGTGACTTCAGTACTAGTCTTGTCAAACACTGAGAAATCCCACATGTAGGTACACAGATCCATCGTTGTTTATTCCTGCACTCTGTACTGAACCAATTTCCCTGGAAAGTTGCATTCTTTGCTCTAAATCGTAGTGACTATTACTAAATGTTCATAGTAATTACATTATTTTGTCTTAAATAGCAATAACTTTGTCCTAACAGTAATTCCCAAGTAGTAATAGTACTTAGTTTCTTGGAACTTAAAAAACCCAGTTTCTTTCCATTTTGTTAACATTTTGCTCTTTATTCATAAAAATATTTTACTATTTTACATGTTATTAAACCATGTTTCAGGATTATTTCAATATGCAGGTAGTTTCCAATATTTAACAAATTTTATTTCAAAAGTTTGTTTGTTGGCCTGGCGTGGTGGCTCATGCCTGTAATCCCCGCACTTTGGGAGGCTGAGGTGGGCGGATCACGAGGTTAGGAGTTCAAGACCAGCTTGAACAACGTGGTGAAACCCCGTCTCTACTAAAAATACAAAAATTAGCTGGGCGTGGTGGCACGTGCCTGTAATCCCAGCTACTCAGAAGGCTGAGGCAAGAGAATGGCTTGAACCCGGGAGGCGGAGGTTGCAATGAGCCGAGATTGCGTCATTGCACTCCAGCCTGGGCGAGGTAGCAAGGCTCCATCTCAAAAAAAGAAAAAAAGTTTGTAAGCTGCCTTTGAAACCTGCCTTTGAAAACTTTCCATTAAATTATGGTCTACATTAATACAGGAAAAAAGTTAACACTCCTATACAAACATAAAAATTCTGCATGAAATATTGTATTAAAAAACAACAAAGTAACCCAGTCATCTTAAAATTGACATCCAAGAATTCCAGAAAAGTTAAGAGTGATGTTAAAAGTAGAGCAGTGGCCGGGCGCGGTGGCTCACGCCTGTAATCCCAGCACTTTGGGAGGCCAAGGCGGGTGGATCAGGAGGTCAGAATATCGAGACCATTCTGGCTAACACAGTGAAACCCCGTCTCTACTAAAAACACAAAAAAATTAGCCGGGCGTGGTGACGGGTGCCTGTAGTCCCAGCTACTCGGGAGGCTGAGGCAGGAGAATGGCGTGAACCTGGGAAGTGGAGCTTGCAGTGAGCCAAGATCACGGCACTGCACTCCAGCCTGGGCAACAGAGCCAGACTCCGTCTCAAAAAAAAAAAAAAAAAAAAAAAAAAAAAAAAAAAAAAAAAAAAAAAACACTAGAGCAGTAGAACCATTCCCAGGGAAAAGAAACAGAGTTAGGGCTTCATAATGAGCGACATGAAGGAGAATCAAGCTCCATCTTCAGAAGACAGGAAGCTAGACACCAGGCTCCAAAGGAGAGCAAAGGTTCACACATGACTGTCCACAGTGATGTCATAAGACATTTATCAACCAAATTATAAAGAAGACTAGGACTTTCCCTGATGGTTCGGAAGTGAATAACTTTCTTCCTTACTGAATATAAAAGAGAAACCAAGAGGCAGCATGGGATCACTGGAGGAGAAATCTGCCAAGAAAGGAGCCAATACCAAGAAAGCAGACACAAAGAATAAACAGTCCCGCTCACGTTTCTGAACCACCACATCAGGCCAGAGGATATTGGATTCTCCTCCTCCTACTCTTCCTTCTGGTGATGCCAAGTTTTGATAACTGACTTAAAAATACTCCTTAGATCAGAGTGAATTATTATCATCTACTGATGCCAGAGCTATTCATGGCATATTCTTTTTTTCCCATTCATGCTGATTTTCACTTGCTTTTCCCTGCCTACCATAAGCTTCCACGTTAAAAATCTTGGCCACGTGTGATCTCTGCAAGCAGCCTTCTAAAATAACATTAAGTTTTATATGCATATGTGTTTTTAATTTACATTAATGGTATTTTGCTGTAAATTTTATTTTATCACAGTGCCCTCAAAGTCTATTTATGACACTGTCTATAGATCTGTTGGTTTAAGCTGCTGAAGAAGGTTCCATAGGATGCATCCACTGTATTGAGCTTCTTCACTCTTTGGAAGCAAATGTGTAGTTTGCCTCCTCCTCCTTGCTTCTACCTGCATGTGTTTATGGAAACAGTGAGTTGGAGGCAAAATATTATTGCTACCATGGTAAACAACGTAGGATATGATCTCTGTTGGAACTCTGCAAATATTTTTCTGTGATATATGCCTAAGAGTTGATTCTTTCTTTTTTTTTTTTTTTTAAGACGGAGTTTTGCTCCTGTTACCCAGGCTGGAGTGCAGTGGCGCGGTATCAGCTAGCTGCAACCTCTGCCTCCCGGGTTCAGCTGATTCTCCTGCCTCAGCCTCCCAAGTAGCTGGGATTACAGGCGCCCGCCACCACACCCAGCTAATTTGAGTAGATTCTTTAGTTCAGAAAACAGATATACCTTGCAATTAGCTGAATACTGCCATCTGCTTTTCTGAATGGCCAATTTATGCTTTCACCAAAAGTTAGTAAATGTTCTCTTCTACATCCTGGCCAATATTTTGTATTGCCTTCCTACACACTGTTGTCATTCTTATGTATATAAATTATCACATTATTTTCTTGGTTTACATTTTTCTAGTTATTGGGTTCAATAACTCCTTTTTCTTCTTTTACAGAAGTTTTGTTGTATAAACCATTTTTATTTGTCAATTATAGACATTACAGATACAGTACAAATATCTTCTCTCACTGTGTTACCTATCTGTTAATTTTGTCTATCTGTCCTTTGAGGAATAAACGTTATTAATTTTGCTTAAGTCAAATATATCGATGCTTTCATTAATGAAAGGCAGTTTGTGGGTCTTGCTTAGGACATTTTCTCACTCTCAATTTATAAAGATCTTCTTCAACATGTACATATTAGCATTTTTATTTTTTGTCTTTCACATTGGGTCATGAATCTCCCATGAGTACATCTTTGAATATAGCATTGATTAGGAAGCCAGTTTTATATTTAGTAAGTCAATCACTCTAGCACCATTACTAAACTCCCTTCTCCATTGCTTTCTGTTGGCAGCTTTATCATGTATAAAATTCCTTTATACACATAGGTCTGCAGCTGAGGTATATGTTATTATCTATTGGTCTATTTGTTTCTATACTAGTTCCATACTCCTGTTGTTGCATTTTTGTAGTGTGCTTTAACATCTGGTGGAACTAGTTACCCTCTTTCAATTTTTTTTACCAACATAGATTTCGCTACTATGATACATTCTTTTATTTGAATTTTAGAATATACTTGTTGAATGCCCAAAATACCTCAACTGCAGTTTGATTTGCATAACATTGAATTTGTAGATTAATTTGGAAGCCATAACATCCTTGCATTTTAAGTTTTTCCATCTCTGCCCATGCTACATCTGCCTAATTATTCAAATAATATTTTATATAATAGGCTAGATATTAAATTTTTTCTTTATCAAATCTTGAATCATCTTTATTAGTTTCATTACTTAATACTTTATACTACTTTCTTTTTTTTGGCTCTTACCCTTCTCCAGCCTGTCCCCATGCCACTTCATGTATATACTTTCATAGTGACATTTGGTGTTACTCTGTCTGTGGTCTCTCATGAATTTTGCATTAGTTCTTCGGACTCCAGTACTTTCACTTTTATTCCATAGCATCTCTGGAGTTAGAATGTTGGAAGTGACCTAGAACCTGTGTTGTTTTGCCCAGAGGGCCCCATTGATTTTTCTACAGTGGTTTGAGAGGGATGTGTTGTTACTTGCAGCTGAACCTCCTGATTGATATGACACATCAGTATGGGGCACATACACCATGTTGATGATGGGCATCATTTCATAATTATCATACAGTCTCTTTCACATCATCTGATTTTTCTCAGTCTCAGATTCCTTCCCAGTCATTTGGTACCCGGGGTTATCATAAGGCTTCCTGGGCCCCTTTCCTTTTTCTACTCTTTCTACCTGCCCTATCAAATAAAATTGTTCAATATCAAAAAGGACTGGCTCTCCCCTCTATCACCAAATAATGCTTTCTTCTTCCTTATTGTTTTCAGTTATCTGATTCTAAAAATTTAAATTAGATCACCTGATAGTTTATACCATGGGAATTTGCATCCTAATCGAGACAGTTTCAATCCAATCAATTCATAATTGGTGAAAACTTTCAGAGTGTAACAAAGAAAAACAATTCATCAAGTATAGTGGAGAATGTTTCTGGGCTATATTCTTACCAGGTAAGCAAACAGTTCTGTCTGAGAGGCGGTTCCATGGGTGGTCGACTCTTCAGAATTATTTTTCCCTTTTCTGTAGCTTCTTTTCTATGTTAATTTTGAGAACCTTCTAAGTGCATAAGATTTATAAAAAGCTCTGTGTATTCTGTTTGTGTGTTTCTTTTCTCACACATTCACTCTCATGATATTGCAATGTGCGTCTTTAGCATTCTGAGAAAGAGGTCTATTCATTAAGTCTTTTAAGTACAGGTCAATCTTTAGAGCTAAACTATGTGGTACACAAATTGTTAAACCTAGACCTCCAAAGTCTAGACATTAACCCAGCAAACTTCCAAATTCTAATTAGCTTTCTCTTTAACCTCATTTTACTTTCCCCTTCCATTTTCATTGTGCAAAATTTCAAGCTGTTAATAGGATAAAATTGCTTCCACCTTTGTTTGCAAGATATGTCATTTCAAAATTTAATATCTGAAAAATGTCCAAAGGGGAATTTCATCAGATACGCTCCACTCATTAGTAGAAAGGTTATTGAGGTTCTCTATAGACTATATGTAGAATATAAGAATCATTCTTTTTGTTTCTTGTTTGTTTTATTCTTGGATCCTAATCTATTTATATTTATAAAAGTAGAAAGTTACAGTTCATGCCAGCATAAGTCCACCAGCATTTTAATAAGACAATTGTGCAATTAAACATTTTAAAATTTGTCTTAAGTTAAAGTCGCTAATGAATTAGAATTGTGTTCCTGAATTGCTTAGTGTAATTCTAATAAATCAGAGGAAAATAAGGGGGAAATTGATGAATGTACTAATCAACTTTTTCAGTAATTAAAAAGTACTTGGAGATATAAAATACAATAATTGTTGCAATTTATGGCATTTTATATTTCTAAAACATGACATGGTTATTTGTTTTATGATTATCAAGTATCAGGTTGTACTGGAAAGATACTTATTAGTAAAAATATTATTCCAGATTTGGGGTATTTTCATTAGCTATACCCAAATAATGTAAAGAAAATTATTTCTTAATATTAGTTGTAAATAGTTATTCTTACTAATCAACTTACTTTCTTAGTAATATGAAATTTAATATTATTAATATACTTATTATTCTACTTTTGATATTATCAGCTCAAGGTAGTTGTAGAAAATTTTTTAGTAAGTGCCCTAGGCAGAGAAAAGACTCTATTGTTTACGTGGTGGTTTCATAGTTTAAAGGAAAAAATTAATTTGGTTTTGTTGTTTTTACTTTTGCTTGCTTTTCTCAAAAATCTCTCCTTAACTGGTAAGCTCAAAATGTCAGATCTGTAATCCCAGGAAGAGCTTTACCATGTGTGTGTACTGCCCAGATCACATAGTTCAATGAACTTTATTATCTGCCTCAGTGCAATCTCTTCTCTAGCCAGTTACTGATGCTCTACTCACAACCTTGAAATATGTGGGTAAATGAATTTGTTTGTCAGAAATGTGTAACTTCTCATTCACTTTCCTCAAGGGACTCTTAATGGTAAAACTATGGAAAAATGAACAATTGTTTTTCTCTTTACTTGAAAACAATAAAACGTAACCCATGATTTCAAGATTTCTTTCCAGTACCTCATTACCTTGGCTCACATGTTATATGAAGCCCTTTGTGAAGAATACGTCTCCAGAGGAAACTTGTTTGAGGTCTCAGTCAAAACCTTTCCTCAGCTTTATTTTGATCCAAGAAGGGGCATAGAGATGGCCCATCTCTTCCTTGAAATTATTTGATAAATAATTTTCCCATCTATTTCCCCATACATAATAATTAATAACAATACAAAATTAATCCAGTCATTTCCTCTACACGTCTAATATGCAGGTCCTATTTTGGGTTGGCATGTGGGATAGATTAGGCATGTTATAATACTGAAACATTTCCATACCAAAAGCCAAACTATTTACCTAGGAAGGGTTTCTTATTTTTCTTTTCTCAAAGGCTGGGACACACTAGATAAAGCATTATTTCTCTCAACAATAAGCCATAAAATTAAAGGAGATAAATGGATTTTCCAGGTTTAATAAGACTTAATTCAAGGTTACTGAAATTGAATCATATTCTCTCAATATTCAGATAGTTTAAAGCCATTCTGTAAGGTTTTACGTATTTTCTCTTTTAAAAGGTCTATCTTCAAAAGTTTTACACTCCAGATTTAAAAACTTTAGTCATTTGGTTTTGGTCAATTTATGGGAGGAATAATAAAATATTTTTCCTCACATTCAGCCATGCTTTCTTTGGTCAATGCCATTTTAGTTTTCCTCGTTTATTTCTTTTGAATTTCTAGGTCATGATTCTTCACTACTTAATAGGGAAAAAATTAGCTAAACATTCGTTTTTCAGATTAGGCTTTTGGTAAAGAGTACTGCTGAAAGGTCAAGGCAGATGGATCAATCAATAAATAATCAATAATAAAATCAATAGATACATAATTCCTAACAATTAAAAAGAAGGTCTAACTTTAAAACTAAGATCTAACTTTAAAACATGAATAAAATGTAATGACTAGTTTGTACCTCCACTTCATAGACTACTTGATATTTTCTGTAAAAATGGAATTCAAGATTTCAGAAATGAAAGTGAACAATTCATTAAGTATTTGATAGGTTTTATTCTAGCTTATAGTTCAGTTCTTTTAAAAATATTAAATTTGGAATAGCTCATACAAAAGGAAATTTTTAGGAAGGCATCTAGCCTGATTTTCCTTTTCAATATATCCACAGTTTTATGGTTATCAGATGGCTTTCTCCCGTTTGTTATTTGTCTTAGCTATATTACTTTGCAAGTTGCCACTCTTCTGAAATAGTTGGTTATATGAGCATGTTAGTAATCAAGCAACCTTGACAACCACTAAGTAAAGTTTATCCATTTTACTTTCTAAAAAAGTATTGTAGATTGGCTGTGGAATTGGCTAACAAGCATAATTCAGGTAGACTTTTTAAAAATAAGTGGACCTTCAACTTTTCTCTTACCAATTTTTCAGTTTACAGTGTAACTCCACTTTTTTCTTTCCACTAGTGAAAAAGCCACTGCTAATGGGTGGAATTGTGAATGCTAACTTTTCATTTGAAACCACAGCACTTTCATTTTGCCCTCTTTCAGAAATCCCACTATTATACACCGAGAGCAATTCAGCCCCAAATGGGAAAATATATAAGAATTATTTCTTTTCAAAAAAGTTATTTTTTTCCTCATTTTAGACTTCTGCATTGGGAAACAACTTGTCATATATCTATATCTATATATATATATATATCTCAGAGTATTTCTCTTAGTTTATTCTCACGAAATGTTTCTACGTTAATGGTGCCTTAGAAGTGAGGAAATAAAATATTTATATCATTTACTAAGTCCTCACTATGTAATATAATTACTGTAAGAACAGTTTGAGGTGGGTGTGTTTATTCCCACTTACAGATAAGAAAATTAAGGCTCAAAATGCGTAGGTAACTTGCTGAAGATCATAGTTGCAGGACATGTAGAGAGAGCTGAGATTAAAGCTCAAATTTATTTTATTCTTAAGTCCAGGTTTATAACTACAATACTTTACTAACTTCTAAAGGCTATGTGGATATCTTAGTGGACATCAGAATGGTGTTAAAGAAAGTTAGAAGTGGAAGAAATGTTAAGATTATGTCATTCTAGATGAGAGAAATGGAAGTCAATAAGGGCTATGTCATTAGTGTCATATTCTCAGTGACAGAGGTCAAATATCCTCCCATTCAAGTGTATATTGAAGATTGATTATCCATAATTTTATTTTAAAACCTTTTGGCATTACTTCTACAGTACAGTAAATTCTTATGATCCCCACACATATATTATTTTCTTACTGCTTTATTCTTAGAATACTCAATTTGAAAATAAGCCTTTTTTCACCTAAGAAGTTACTAATTCTCTGAGAGATGATTTCAATCATAAACACTTCAGAAAAAAAATTGAAAACCTCGTCTGTAACTCTTGATGATTTTGTTCCTATTCATCATCTATTATCAGTTGCTGCCTAAATAGTAGGCGAGAGAGATAACCGCTCCAATAGATGCAATACTTTGGATTTCTCAGAACTATACTGATTTCCAATAATTTATGTAAGTTTAACTTTTGTTAGAATGCAGAAGCTTGTGAGAAACTATTGCTTCTTCCATAACAACTAGGGAAAATGTAGATAATGTGTATGTGTGCATATATATACATATATACGCGTACACACACACATATTATATAGATTAAAAAGTCCATATTAACTAATGCATATTATATATACTTCTATATAGTATATATATATTAAAAAGTCTTTTTTAAGAGACTTTATTTTTAGAGCAGTTTCAGGTTCCCAGAAAAGTTGAGCAGAAAGTACGGAAATACCACATGCTTCCACACATTACAGCCTCCCCTATTACTGACATCCTCCACCAGTAGTGTATATTTGTTACAATTGATGGGCCTACATTGACATATCATTATCAACCAAAGTTTATAGTTTACATGAGGCTTAGTTCTTGCTGTTGTACATTGTATGGGTGTGGGCAAATGTATAGTGACTTGTAGCCACCATTAGAATATTGTATTAGTCTGTTCTCACATTGCTATAAGGAAATACCCAAGACTGGGTAATTTATAAAGAAAAGAGGTCTAATTGACTCAGAGTTTCATATGACTGGGGAGGCCTCAGGAAACTTACAATCATGGCAGAAGACACCTCTTCCCAGGGCAGCAGGAGAGAGAATGAGTGCCAGCAGAGGAAATGCCAGATGCTTATGAAATCGTCAGATCTTGTGAGAACTCACTCACTATCATGAGAATAGCATAAGGGAAACAGTCCCCATGATTCAATTACCTTCCACCAGGTCTCTACCGTGACACATGGAGCTAATGGGCATTACAATTCAAGATGAGATTTGGGTGGGGACAGAACCAAACCATATCAAGTATCATACAGAGTAGATTCACTGTCTTCAAAATCCTCTGAGCTCTGTCTTTTCATTCCTTCTTTTCACACCAGAACTTTGTACTGTCTTCACCGTTTTGCCTTTTCCAGAATGTCATATAGTTGGAATCATACAATATGTAGCCTTTTCAAATTGGCTTGTTTCACTTAAAAATATACATTTAAGTTTCTTCCTATATTATTTTTAAAAGATATTGAATGGTTGCAGGTCCAATAATAATAATAATAATAACTAAATGAAGTCAGTTCTATCGAAGAATGAGATCTTCTTGATTGAATGCAGGATGTTGGCCCTTTCTCCTCTGGGGGCACTAGCTGTATCTGGGCATATGAGTAGCAGGTCCCTCCTACCATATAGGTAGAGGACATATGTTGGGGTCAAGAGAAATTAGTGAAATTTTTAATAACCACAGAGGTGGCATGATTGACTGAAATCTGACAGAGGTTGTTCTTCCGACCTACTAGACTTCACTTATGAAACATTTACCAAGAGTATGGCAAAAGAAGGCTAGATTGGAAAGGGAAAATGATCTTCATCATCTTCTTGCATATCGATCCCAAATTTCTGCTAGAATGATTTGCCTATAATGCACATAGCACAGATACATATAATATTCTCAAAACCTTTGATACCAGACATAAATTAAAACAAACTGACACTGCTATCCATTGCTGACATAGCACATCTTCTGAATGAATTAATATATATTCAACTCCTCATGCTAGCTGCTAGAAATATAAAAGGGTATATTCTCTAAGGGAAAATAATATCCATTTTAGTCTTTGTTTTTTTAAAATATAAAATATCTGACATACACCTGTAATTTAAAAGGCAAGTGAAGAAGCAGGAAAATATAACCCTAAATCAAGAGCAAAAATAAGAAACAAAAGCTGAAATATAGTTGCCTCAGAGGTTAGAAATTGTTGATAAACAATTTAAAATGATTATCATACATATGTTAAAAATAGAGGCAAGGATGAACAAAATATCTGAAAAATTAATAATTGTAACAAATAAGTAGAAACCCTATGAAGAAAATCAAATAGATATTATATAACTGAAAAGTATCTGAAATTAATAACTTTTTGGATGGGTTTAAACAATAGATTGGCATAGCAGAATAAATAATCAGTGAATTTGAATTCTCATCAATATAAGTTATAAAAACTGAAGCAGAGAGATAAAAAATAACAGAGCATCAAATAATTTTCCTTGCATGCATATAGTTTGTAATATTAGTGGAATTCATATTTTTTCTTTCAAAAATAATGGTTTCAGATATCCAATAGTATGAGAGAGGGGAAGAACAGTTTTGGTTTTCTTTTTTCCTCAAGGAGTGGGATGTAGCATTGATTTTTTTCTTCCAAATATAAATTCCTTGGGTATACTTATTTAACTAATACTTACGAAATCTACTGTGTGCCAGGTTCTGAAGATATATAAACCTATAACTACTTTATTCTAGGTTCTGGATATAGGATAGTGAACAAATAGTTAAACTTCCCAAAGTAAATACATTTTACTTCCAGGGGAAAGTGACAGAAAATAATGTGTGTGTGTGTGTATGTGTGTGTGTGTGTGTGTGTGTGTGTCAGAGAGAGAAAGAGGGAGAGAGAATATGTTCTATAAAAAAAGTCAAGCAGTAAAGAGAGAAAGTTGAACAGGGGATGGAGGACTGTATAATATTTTAGATAGGATGGTCTGGAAATGCTTCTCTGGTAAGTTGACATTTGAGTAGATAACATGAAGCAAATGAGGTGATATTCCATGAAGATAACGTGGAAAGCATTTGCAGCAAAAGAGGTGATAAGTGCTAAGGCAGTGAACCAGAGGTATGCATGCTGTGTTTAAAAAACAGCAAGGAACTTAATCTGTCTCCAATGGAGAGATCAAGCAAGAATATAATAAAAGGCAAGAAAATTAGTGGCAGCCAGATCTAAAACGGGAGTTAGACCATGATAAGAGCTTGGCCATTACCCTAAAGGAGGTTGGAGGCCCCCTATGTGACATATTTTGAAAGAATCCTTCTGTTTCTATGTTATAAAGTAGGATGGAAGGTATAGAAACAAGAACAACAACGAGGGAGCAATGGTATGGTCAAGAAATGATGGTGGCGGGGCTAGGATGGTAGTCCCAAAGGTGGAAGGATGTTATCAGAATTTAGAAATAAGTTTTAGATAGAGCTAATAGCACTAGGATAGGTTGGATGTGGAATAAAAGAGAAAAAGAGAAATTGATACACAAGTAACTTAAATTTTGGCTGCTTAAAATGTTAGTGGTAAATAATGTCTATCTTGTTTGCAAATTGGCAATGGTTACCCAGAAATGTTGAAAAGATTATTTTGAGTCAAAAATTTTGTAAAGTGTTGAAACAATTAGTAATGTTGACCATGTGTGGAGAAGAAGGAAATGCTGGGATATAAGCCATGCATTTGTAATCCTTACTTGAAACTAAATAGACTGAAACTTATTTTTATTAGCTGATTCATCTGATTTTTTGGCCCTCTTTTGTTCTAAGGTTATCAGTGAAAAGGTTACCTCTTTTGCTTTCATTTATCTACAAAATTTTCAAATATCAGTTTGTTACCTCTTTCAGAGAGTCTTAATTAGTCTATTGAGATAAAATTTACATAAACTAAAATGCACAGAACTTGTGTACAATCTGATGGATTTTGTTGAATACATAAACACATATACACCCTTGTGAGCCACTTAAGATAAAGAAAGTTTTGAAGGAAGACTTCAGACAGTTTTCTCAACCTTTCCAGTGAGTCCCAATTCCCTGTGCAGAATCATTATTCTGATTTTTATTATTATCCATTGGCTTTTCCTGATCTCAAAATTTGTTGGTTTGGCTTCTTTCATCCAGCATGTTTTCGAAAAATATTCGTATTGTTTTGTCTATCAGTTGCTTTTTTAAGATTAATGGTGAGAATTATTTCATCATAAAATACATTCTGATATGTGTATCCATCCTCTTGGGGATTGGCATTTTGGTTGTTTCCAATTTGAGAATATCGAAAATAAAGCAGCAATATACATTCTTATACAAATTACAGTCTTCATGTTAATTTACATTAATGGATGATATCTTCATAGGGAACAGGAGATAAAAAATAGGACCCATACCTTATAAAATCTCACATTAAAGCTAGAATCCTTGAAAGGTGACACCCCCTTCCTGCCTATTAAAATACAACTTATTTTTTTAAAAAAGAGAAATAGTGAAAAAAAAGTCCCTGAGTGAGATCCTTTTACATAAGAAAAAGAAAAATTTTCTCTTGAATGTTTGAACTACAAACTAGTACTCACACAGGTATGGAGGTATGACTGATGCTGTCTAGGTGTTCCGAAAATGCCCAAACTCAAAGTGTTCTGAATTCCTTGTTTATCCAGGCACCTAAAAGAAGAAAAAACAAATAGTCAATGGAAAATTAGTGTTTAAGTTCAACTCTTAAAGTTTACCATAAAGTTACAAGGAACACATCCTCCATTTCCCCCATGCACACACAGACACAAACACACATTCATGAAGACATAAATGAAGAAACAAGACACTATGAATGAGAGTTGACAGAAGCAACAAACTGAAAAATTCAACTCACAATTTTGGAGATATTGGAATTATCAGTCAGAGATAATTAAAAAGCTTGTTGCATACAATTGAAGCAATAAAAGAGAATATTGAATACATGTCTTAGAAACAAGAGAACAAAATATGACTAGGAAAATTTAGAAAAAGTTCCAAAGATAATATCTTAAAATGAAAAATATAATAATTAAAACTCAGATGTCAGTATAGGTTTAATAGGTGATCAGACACACTTTTGAAAAGAAAAACTTAAGAACAGGAAATTAGAAAAAAAAGAGATGGCTTAGAATGGAGCAGATAAGCATAAAGAAGTAGAAAATTTGAGACTTGGGCAATGCAATGAAGCTTTCTACTACATAGATTCTCAGAGGGAGACAATGGAGAACACACGAAGATGCAATATGCAAACAACCCACATTTCACAATTACAATTGGCTTATTTTTTCTTCCTCATATGTTTTTTAAATCGAGATCCTATTTACATTACATAAAATTTATGCTTTAAAAGTATGCTTTCATGTTCTTTAGTAAATTCACAAAGTTGTGCAATTACCAATATCTAGTTCTAGAATATTTTCATCACCCCTAATGTGCCCATTAGAAGTCACCTGCCATTCTACTTTCTGTCTCTAGGGAATTGCCTATTCCATTTATATAAATGGAATAATTCAATATGTGGCCTTTTGCATCTAGCTTCTTTCACTCAGCATAATATTTATAAGATTTATCCATGTTGTAGCATGTATCGCTTTTTGACTCCATAGGTCACTGTATGGATATACCACATTTTGTTTCTCTATTCACTAATGGGGTTCATCATTTGGGTTGCATCCACCTGTTGGCTACTATGAATAATGCTGCAATTGTTTCATCTTCCTGATGGACATTTCATCATCAATCCGTAACTACCACCTCTCTCCAAACATCAATCTTCAGTAACTGTTTCTGCCATCCTCAACCTGAACTGCAGGTTGCTTTGATACCATGACCCTTGTCATTACATAATTTATCTCTAGATACAGTAAAATATAGAATACCAGTTCTGTTCTATACATGGATTTTATGGGCATCACTCTGTCAGTATTTAGGCTAAATGTAAACATACTCAAAACATTCCACACTTTCACCAGCTCCATTCTCTCTCAAAGCAAAAATTAAAAAGTTAAAAAATTTTAACTCCTGCTATTACCATGTGTCCTGCAATCGATTATTTATTACTCTCTAAGGAAATTAAAATACCTTATTAATATTTTATTGTTTTCTTTTCTCCCTTAGAATTCCATAGAGTTTGGACCAAAAAATATAATTTTAAAAATCTGTTAGACAAAACCATTTCCTAATAAATTCTGTTTATTCTTTCTTAGAGATATTCACTTTCTCTGGTCTGAGCAGCATTTGATTGAGAGTGATTTTTAAGTGACGCACCAAGATGCAATCAAATAGCTTAACTAAGCAAAGGGAAGCTTAGTGGAATTGAAAGACATGCCTCAGTTCCAAACACAGTCTTATTTCTGTCCCAATTCACAAACCTCCATGCTTGAACTAGAGTACACTGTTCTTTCCCCTTTGTTTAACATCCGATGTGTACAACCAAAGCACTCACAGCCGGTACTGATCAGACCAGGCCAATGCTGAAAAACTTACATCAGTGAAGTAAGGCCGGGGGTCAGACATCCTTGGCAAAACTCACTCAACATTTTTGTAAAATTACTTGCAGATTCGTCAAGTTACCAGTAATTTTTCAGCATGAACGGGATCCAAAATGCATTTGTGTGGTGTAGATGTGCTTTTTAAACTCAAACAAAAAGTAAATAATTGCCTAATTTGCATTACTGAAAAAATGGGACCTGGGGAGTGGGTGTGGAAAGGGGCAAATTAAACGGGAGGAAAAATTAGCATTCCCAGAGAGCAACTATACTAAAGGTTATCAGGACCACTTTTAAAAAGAAAATAATCTTGAGCATTGAAAGTCCATTAGAAAAACATATATATATGAACTCTATGTAGTCAGGGCTGTGATCCAGAATAAAAAGGAAACAGAAATGCTTTAATATTGTCCCTAAAGCAATGGAAATTTATTATGTGTATTTGGATATAGATTTTACATTTTTTTACTACTTTGGTGGATAAACTGAAAAAAATCCATTTCTTCCATCTTAGGCCATTATCGCCCTTTTGAATTGAGATTCAGGTCATTGGCAAGAAACATTAGTTTGGGCAAAACGTTAATCCAAAGCTAACACACCCTTCTTAACTGGTTTGCCAAATAGACTCTTGAGCCACATGCACCTTGAAAGAGTGGAAAGGCAACAATTTGTAGGAAACTTAAGTTTGTGATAGCTATGCCAGATACTTTATTGCCACAGAGTAAACAAATCTTATTCTCACCTATGAAATGAACAAAAAACACAGGCTCCATTGAGTTTCTATTGCTTCAACAGGTATAACTAACTCAAGCCTCTCCCATGGGAATGCATTATCTTTTTTGGGGGGAGATGCTCTCTTTGCATCTTTTGCTTACTTAGCCCTTAAATTTTATAATTGCTTACTATTTGAACCCATCTCTCTTTGAGAGAAGAGGCTATATCTTATTTATTTTCACATTCCCAATATACTGCATACAGCAGTTGCTCAATAAATCTACACATACTGAAACATTCACTTGCAACAATCAAGATTGTGAAAAGGACATCCTATCTTATTAATTGAGATTATGGTAATTATTCCTTATTAAGGAATTTTTTTCTCTAAAACCATACACATCCTTTGGGTTTAAAAAAAGATATCTGGAAGGTTTCAGTGGATTGACCTTCCTTGAGAGACAGCCAACATTTTTTCTGTTGATCCATAATTGCAATAAAGTGAGGACAGCCATTTAGATATCCTTTCAGCAGTTCCTGAATTAGTCCAGATTCATAAAAGAGCATGGAGGGGGAGACAGGAAGTGAGACAAAGAAGATTGAGGCAGAAAGAAAGGGAGGGGTAGAAGGAGAGGGGAAAATTGCCTAAAAATTTACTGCTATGTTTGTCCTAAGACATTAACACCTTTTATGTAATTATGTAATTTCGGCCCCAGAATTTATTTTTACCACATGTGTTTTGTTTTAAACTAATTCTCAGAACTTTTCATGAAATATTCTTAGTTCAGCATCACACTAGGGTCCAGTTCAAGAATCTATTTCTAGATCTCACACTTTAACCTTCACATGCCAGGAAAAATAGCCATTCTATTTACCATCTGGATCCAATGTACTTTCAATTTTTTTTATCTTTTAAAATCATTTAACAAATAGTTCACAACAGTAAGACTAAAGGGATATTGAAAATGATTTAGAAATTCAAATAAGAATTTAAGCACCATAAACTCACATTTTATTCCACATTTTCCTGCTTTTGATGTCATATATATGCTCCCAATGGACAACATCCTCTGAATTAATTGGTTCATCATCAGCAGTCATGAATGAACCTGGGACATATCCATCTTGTAAATACAGATTTCATATTTCAAATATATATCTAATAAGTTTTAGCTTATCATTGATTTTTGTTCTTACTACATTTGCATCATCAAAATTCAATACCTAACAGTTTTTGAAACTTTTCAATGACTCATAACATTGGTTGAATCTTCTTTGATTTTTAATTCCAAATCATTTTCAGCTTAACTTTTATAAATACCAATTAGAGTGAATTTTTTCAGCTTCTACATTATTTATATTTTGTTCTAAATATCTTTTTATACACACTTGTTTTCAACATCTGTCTCTTACAAACTATATCAAGGAAAGTTTGACATGCAGACATCAAAATAAGTAAAATAACAATTTCACATTTTTTTAACGAAATGGCATGGTCTAATTTTTGTCACAAAACATTGTAAGATGATGTCCTTCCTGTTGAATATGAGAAAACCATATTTATTTTCATCCATAGAAATATATTGTTCACTTACTGATTCTTAAATTTGAGAAAATTCATCTGAGGGAGATATTGTCATTTGAATACTTATAATCTGAAGTTTTATGTGATGAATTTCACTATCATTGTTAGAATATACTAGCGTGCTTCTATCTGTCTGTTTGCATTAATTTCGGATTCCTCTTGCAGTTGTGAAATATCTTCCTCTCTCAGTTTTCTTCTGTTTGCTAGTATGGACTGAAGATGAGAAATTTTGAATTCAAAATTATGTTCAATTAAATCTAAAAGTAGACTACAAAGATCATGTCTCCAGTCTCCCATTACACCTGCTCAGGTCATGATGCAGTACTTCACACAATGTAATAAGAAAACTGAAAGATAAAGGACTTGTTATTATTTTGACCTTTTAAACATCTTTCTGGGTGACTTCATCATTCTGATTTCTTGTGAAAGTTTCTTTTTCTTTAGCATAGCTGAGAATAATTGATAAGTAATGAGAAAAATAATTTCTAGGATAATGAAACAGCAAATATAGAAAAAAATAAAATCACTAAGAACCTATAATGAATCTTATACTTAAAGGGTCCAATGACTCAAATGATAATTATAAAACAGAATGAGTTTTATTTTACTTTAATTTTTAAAAGTGAATCATTCTCTTTGTTCTTTGGAAGATCCCTAAGAAAAAGTCATGAAGTATCCATACTTAAAAATAGAACTATTCTTTAAAAAAAGTATTCAGAAACAAAAACTGGGCCAGATAAACCCTAATGATGTATTGAGTCAATTAGATAATCCAATAGTTTTTGAGAGCAGACATTAGCACTTTTTGTTTGTGATTATGTTGAAATATGCTATCTGTTCTTCTACAGTATGTACAATATTGAGGCTAGCACTCTGGTGATACACTTCTATTTTATTCATTGCAATTTTCCTTATAAATCCAATTTGGCATCAGTTTTGTTCTGGATCAGTCTTGAGGACTTTGATCTAGTTCACTGCACCTGTAGGTGGAAGACTGTGAAAATCTTGATCCCATAAACAACTTCAGCTTTTGATCTAAAAATAAACAGCTTCCAGGGAAATAAAACCAAAATACATTTTATTTCTCTGGCTCTGTCTCTTTTTCTCATCCAGAAATTCCAGCTGCATACAAATCACCTCCCTCCACATTACATCTGGAAGCACCTTTTGGGTACCTCAGATGTATTCAGGAAAATGTTCTCTGTCTTGCAGGCACAGTGCATTGTGGTGTAGCTTGGTTAGAAATAGCAATGTTCCTGCCAGTGGCTGCTAGACCAAGTGCCAAGTCTCTCCCCTTGAGAAACCAAGGACTCAATTTTTAAATTCATAGCTTCTATAAGTTTTCAGGGTATCAGTGCTAAAGAGGAGTGAACAACGCCTATTTTTCCTTTTTACCTGATGATCTGTTGAAGGGATTTCAAAGAAGTATTGCTTGAACCCAAATGTGTTAGAGAGTTTAGAGAAGCAGCATGTACAGGTTTTTACCTACAACTCTCTTTTTTTCCCCTCTATATAGGAAGGATTCCATAGCTTTAGACAGGGCTAGCTTTGAGTCTAGGCCACATATAAATACTATTTTTCTCTGAGGGTGACTAAAATTATCTAGCTCCTGTTTCTTTACTCGGTTCTGCCATGTCCTAGCAGGTTTTCTGCAGACTCTTTGCAAATAAACTTCTAAGGAGTCCCCTTAAGTGATCAGTCAGACAGGTAAATTTAAATCAGATGCATTTGATTACAACATGCCTCAGCCCTTTCGAAAATTCAGATGAAGTAGAGTCAAATTCATTTGGGACCATTCAAAAATTTTCCAAACATGGTCAAATTTTCTTAAACATAATAGTGTAAAGTAAAAGACAGTATCTTAAACTACAATCCATCTGTAGTTAAATTATTTATTGTTTTACTTTCTGTCAATAAATGTTCTATGTTCTTATGTTAGAATTTGAAGAACAATAAAATGTACAGAGAAGTAAATTATAATCTTATTAAAATGTAGATTCTACCAGTCTATGCTCATGGTAATCAATATGAGCTTCAGATAGACGTGGATAGAAGAGAGAAAACAATATTTTATTTTTAATCTTGCAATTCATTTGTCTTAAGATTTTATTCTTTGACAATATTTTGGTTGAATACTTGAAACATGTCAAATAAAAATAATTATATGAAATGCTCAGTATTACAAAATTGACAATATGTTGTAAATTCAGTTTTATATCCTCTTTTTTCACTTAAATTTATATTTGATCATTTTCCATGTCATTAAACAGTATTTGAAAATACAGTTGTAATGGCTTCATAATAGACTATTATAAGAAATACCATAATATATTTAACTAATCTCCTATTGTGAGACACTTGAATTGTAACTAATTTTTCACAATTACTAAAAAAATGTTATAAACAGCCAGAAATGTAGGTTTTTGACTGCACATTTCTGATTGTTATTTCTCTGGGAAGAGTTTCTTGGAATAGAATTACTCCCTCAAGGTTTATGAATATTTCTTCTGGTTTTGAACATATCACCAACTTGCCCTCCCAAATCAGTATATGCATTTTCCGTGTAAAAGTCTTTCAAAGTATTGATTCTAAATGCAAATATAAATAAATAAATAAATACATAAATAAATATTTCAAAACATATATATATGTTTTGAAATTTTCTGTTCTCCCCTACTCCAGGGCTGGGATATTCAAAAGATTTTAAATCAGATGGTTCACTTAATAATTTATTTAGCTGACGTTTTCACAGATGGGTGCAAAATATGTTATTGCAATATTTTAGCATTTCTCCTAGATCATTAAGATAATCTGACCTAATCAAAATATTTCATTTAAAAGTGAGAGATTCCACCTCTGGCTGGGTGCCCCTATTTACTTATAAATGATTTCTTCTGTTTTTGAGTGTCTGTTTTGAGTACATAGTTATTAGTTGTCCACATGATTTTGGCAGGGAAGCATTGTTAAGTCTCATTATTTGTATAAATACTGAAGGCAAGGCTCAAAGAACTTAGCCTAATATGTAACACATAAAAAACATGGTAAAGCTATGATTCAAACCTAGGTCTAGCTGTTTATAGAAACTCTGTTAAGTCCTCTGTTCTCTTCTTGATGTCTAATTAGTAGATTTGTGGGTTTTTGCGATACAAGCCTGGCTTTTGATGTAGCTGACTCATAAGCATTAGGCATTGGAACAGATTGAAATGGAGGGATTTATTACTTTATCTCCAATTCAATCATTCGCATATCCTCCCCTGTTTATTCAGCACCGACTATGTACTAAATCTTATGTGAAACACTGTTCTTCAAGATATCAGGATTTGAAATTCAAGAAATCTACACTTATGTTGGTCAAGGAATATTAAATTCTCTACATGTACTGTGTCAGAAAGTGCAGCACACAGGCAGAGAAGAGCAGACTCAAATAAATCCCAGGATCTGCTGTGTCAAACTTGACACTTTATATGCTCTGATTTCTCAAAATTAACAAGTGAATACTCTGAAGGGCCTTTCCCATTGTTATTTGTCAGGCCTCAGATTTTTCCCCATTTATTTTTCTCCCAAGATATTTTTGCCTACAACTATATTGTGCAGTGTGTCTAGGGAAAGGAAATAGCAAAGTGATGTGGTATATCAGAAAAATAATACTAAAAGCAAATGGAGAAAAATGCGGCTGAATCCACAAGGAAACCACACTTCAGGTGACATTGATTTGTATCCAGGAATAACTAAAAGGCTTTCTAGTGATTCTAAATACTTAAGAGCATATTCATTTCCTTCTAGAAGAAACCAAAATTACCCAGTAATTTAATTCGTATTGAACAAGAAAAGCAGTCAGTTACATATACACATAACACATAAACTCATGGTTTCGCTATGCCTTTTCCAAGTACTTGAAACTGAAGGGTTAGAAGCATATTTATACAACATCAAATGAGGAAACAACCTTCGGCTATTGTTAGCTTGGCCTTGGGGTTCTTGGAATGTCAACTTATCGATCAAAGAGTTGTAGCCAAATTGCCTATGACAGAATATTTTCTCTTAGAGAAGCAGACAAATGTCTATCATGCAAAGTTGCTGTTCTCAGTAATAGCAATAAAGGTACTAGCGGTATAATGAGTTTAAAAATAAAAAGGAGGAGGTTGGCAAAACTTCACAACACACATAAATTCCTTCTCTTCACTCTTTCTTTTGTTCCTGAATTGTTTTAGGAGTTTTTGTTAAAAAAATTATTAATATTTTTGTATTACCCATAAAGATAGCCAGTAGTTGATTACTGACAGATCTGTTTTGGCAGAGGATTGCCATCTGAAAGATTTTACTATAGAAGTAATCTTTAGTTTGTATGTTATATTTTTGAATAGCCAACACTTTTCCATATGAAAATAAGGTATCAGAGGTATACCTACATCAATAAGAGCAAGTTGGCTGGAAAAAATTGTCTTCACTTTTTGTTCAGAATGCAGAGTTTTATGCAAGAGACCTTTCTGCTGCTAATAAAACCTCTCTTAATGTAGATTTTCTCTACAGGTTCTTTGCAGCAAACAACCTACCTGATTTGTACAAAAGAACACTGCTCTCTAGTGGAATAAGGGAAAAGAAATCCATTACCTCATTCACTTGCTATTCTTGCATTCTTGGCTGCTGCTTAAGAAAGGCGGCTGAGCTTTGTCCTGGACTTATGACATGTTATGATATATGGCTATAATTATTATGATATTATACTGTGAAGTGGTTTTGCTCTTGTAATCAAGCAAAAATATTTTTCCCCTAAACCCTCTTTTGTAAATTGAAACCAGTAGGTCTCACTATCCCTTCCTTCCTAATGCAACCTCTACCAACACGAATAAAGCCTGCAACTAATAATAATTTAATTTACACGGGAACTTGCAATAATTTAACTCACATCAGGTTAATTTGGAAGTGATTAATGGCAGCATTTATGGAGCTGGAAATTTTTAATAGTGGTTTACTTGTGAATTTATAGTGTGCGTGTTGCAGATCATGGGCTGCCTTTATGTTGAGCACTCTGTCTATCTACCTTCATCATCCCCATGCACGATATTCATCTTCCCTTTTCTGTCCTCCAATGTGTCACAGGTTGAGGGAGACACAGCACATTTTTAATGCCACAGTTTCTGTCTTAGTGGAAATCAGCCACAAAATTGTGACAAATATGCTCTGATGGGGGATTCTTTGCCCTGGAAATCTTGTTTTTCTATGGATCACTGTTAAACAATACTTCCAGGGATCATGGTCTCCTTTGATATCTTTGATCACCATTTTCATACATTTTGAGCTGGCCAGCAAGAAATGGGATTTTGGATTTGCCATAACAGTTTTGTAGCACTGGGTGGGTGCAAATGCAAATGGGAATGTGTAGTAACTATGCTTTCTGAATAGACACACATTTTGAGGGATTAAACCTGCACCCAGCAGCCCTCCAAAGACTTAGCAACATTCTCTATTTATAAGGTTCTGAAAAGTAACTTAAATTTTCTTTTTCTCATAGTCCCCCATAATTGAAGGTGGGAGAAGTCCCTCTTGTCTCAGAATCTTCTTATGCAAATAAACATGCATATATGGTACCAAGTAATAATGCATAATTACCTTCTCCAAGAAACATCATTTAAATTCTATCCATTTTCTGATTAGCATTAGAACTTTAGTATAAAACTGTATGTAGCAATTTGAAGATGCAACTTTTTATTTCAGAGACTGTTGGGAACAAAGGTGAGTTAGAGACCTTGACAAACTTATACTCCTGCTAGTCAGTAGAACACACTTGCCCATTCCACACCCTGTTTTGCTTCTGTTCTGATTCTTCTCTGGTTTTGTGGACCATCAAATACGGTTGTGAACAGCAGAAGTCAAGAGCAAGAAAAAAGTGTTTTGTTAAAGTGAAAAGCACATTTCTCCTTTCTTGTGCTTAATATTTACTTTATCTTCACCCTTTCACATCTGGACAAAATTAATAATCTCTAACTAAATCTCTTTTCAAAACCATTAAAAAATATTACACTGAGCTAAGTGTTCTGTTATCGAGAAAGTAGTAAAATGATGTTTCTTTGTAAAGTTATCTTCTCTAAATCAATGGGAAAAAGCAAAGCTTGACTTCAAAATTCTGGTCAATGCGGCTTGTTAGTTACCATTTTCACATATGTATGACAATAGAATACCATTTTTTAGGTGGTAGGAGCTGCTATTGAAAGTAAAGAGGCCTTGTAAAAAGGGGGAAAGAGCATTGATAGAAGAAATACATTCAAGCTTCAGCTTTTCCACCAAGATATTTTGAGCCTTGAGTTTTGTCACTTCTACGTGACTCTATTTTTTTCATCTGTAAGAAGACCTACATTAAAAATTGCTGTGGAAATTAAATAAGACAATATATGAGAAAGATTTCTGTAAACCAAACATGATGTACGGCACATATGGAGGCGTTTGAATACTACCTTGTCTCCATGTGAGCTGTGTAGCCAACTCTGGTTTCTTAATCTCTCCAAACTTGAGTTTCTGCTTCCATAAATGGTCTAAAAGAACTAGCTATCTGCAACTCACTATGGATTTACCATTAAATAAGAATGGAGCAGATACAGAATACTCACAGTGAAATCAATTTTAAAAGGAAATATTCCAGCCATAGCAACTTTGAAGGCCTCCTACTTTGAAGGTGAGGACGTTTTCTAAATTGTTCAGAATTCTTGGAGATATCTCTTGTTCGTTGTCCCCCATAACCCCAGGTGCAGAAATATTTGAGATTCTTTTTCGTTTGTTATTCTCCATCACCATATTTGAAGTGAAAATTATGACAAATGCACAATTTGGAGACTGTATGCTTTCTTTAGGCTCTCTCTCAATCACGTAAATGTGGGGTATCAAGAGTTATTTTAAAGTTTGGCCAAAGATTTTTCAAAGATTGAGCTTATGGTTTGTCAGTACACTTTCTTCCACAGTTTAGTGGAACTGTGATCCCTTTTCTTGTAGAGAATGCCATGTCCCAGTAATTCCTGACAATGTTGAACTTCATCTGATCTCTGTGCTACTGAAAAAAGAGTGATGGTTAAGAAATCTCCCATTTTTTTGTGTTCCTGGAAATAACTTACTACAAAGAATCACCCTTCCACATATGAATAAGACAAAACTCAAGGATGGCCCCTTGTTTATCTAAGATGACACCAGACACAGAACTTCCACATTCACATTGTCATCTCACAAATGATTGGCTGAGCTGTTTGCCTCCATTGATTAATCTGTGCAAAGTGCCCATCAAATTGACTTGACCAATCTTTAACCAGCCTCTCTCCTTCCTCCAGGTCCCGGAACTTCATTTTGTTTCTAAGCTTAAGCAAGCGCCCAAATGCCGAACAACTCTCCTACACAGCCAACCCCTCCTGAGAGCTGGCTGACTGTAGGGAAAATAATTTCCTGCTTGACTGTCCAATCACACCTCCTGCTTAGCCCCCTCCCCAACACTGGGTTCTTTCCAGCTTTGTTTACTCTTGCCTATAAAATGAAAAGAGCTTTCTGCCTAATCTTTGCACATCTTGTCACTGGCATATTCTCCCTATTGCAATAATCTTTTTGAATAAAGTCTTTGCTTACTTTAGATTTGTTTTTGACAATACCAAAGTTATTTTCTAGACAAAATTCTTAAATTTATTTCTTTCTTCTCATTATTGCTTACAGTCTTTCAATCTTAATATCATTTGAAACAACTGGTGGGAGGCTACTTTATTACCAGTCTCAGCCATGAGTCATTTTATTCAACTAAGAGGTATAGCTGGGCCATGGTAGCTTCATGACAAATGGAAAGTCTCATATATGTTAATGCCCAGTTATTTTATGAATCTGAGATTGAAACAACCTCCAGGTGTCACATTAAGCTCCTTAAGCAGCTTCATTTACACCTCCCACAAACTGACCCTAAAGTGAAGAATGAAATGGAAGATGAGAATTCACAATGATGAGGTAGCATGAATAGCACTGTAAATTAAATAGGAGAGATTAGGGAAAAGTTCTTGGAGAAAAAAAAAAGTTTGTGTGTATATATATACACACACACACACACACATATATGCATATATACACATTAAAAAGAAGACATTATTAATAGTCCATTTACGTCTAAAAAGCATTTGAGCTATTTAAAAGAAAAATAAAGCAATCTAGATAAGAATAAAATCTTGGGAGTCATGTAAAGAACAATGACGATGATAACACAAATATTCAAAAACAATGACTATGATAACACAGATAATTAAAAACAATGATGATGATAACACAAATATTCAAAAACATGGATTAATCCAAAAACATGGATTAAGAAAAAGTATTCAAAAATCCTGTACGATAATACAGGAATAAAAGGTGCCCCTTCATTTTCTGTCTTTTAGCTTTGAGCGCTCTGAAGAAACATAGATGAAATAGGATTGGATTGATCATACGGTGCTCACCGTAAGCATCTGTGTATAACAGGATGAAAAATAAGTTGGGATCTATAACTACAACTCCTTTTGAAAAAAGTAAAGCTGTGATAATGGGAGGTCCTTTGTTCTGCAGGGCACATTGATAGATTGGGACTTTCAAGTTTGGGAATAAGAGAGGTGGAAAACTGTGTTTCTCTCCATAACAGGGAAAATTGTGAAGCTTATGAAGCCACCTGGGGTGGATGGGTAAGTCAGTGAGGTGACAATAGGCCTCACCAACACTATTTGAACCTTCTCCATTCGCTCCCACATTTTGAATAAGAGTTACTAAACTCATGGAAAGCTTGTGCTTTTTTAAGAAATGGGTGAAACTGTTGTGTGCATTTTCTGGAATTATAGCAAAGTATAAGAAAGAATTTATGCCTATGTATCTCAGGGAGAAATGATGACTTGGTCTAACTAGCTTAAGAGAAGAAGCAAGTGTTTCTTCATTCTTTATATTTACATCTTCATATAAAGGAAACTAAAGTATGTGATAAATTGTGGCCTTAAAAATAAAGACTCCAACACTTTGAAGACTTCAGATATCAGGCCATTCCTTGTAATTACCTTCGATGAAAGCCAATTAGATTAGCTTTTAATTATAATTTTGAAAATCCAACACTAGGAAGGATCTGAGGAATATTGCCCAGGCATACACAATTTTGGGACTCATACTGATAACAGAAACAGTGTATAATCCTAATCCTACTGTGAATCAGTGTGATGCATTGACGCATTTTTTTATTTATGGGGCTAGCATTACAAAGTTGAAAGACTGCATAACTAAAATGTAAAGAAAAATTTTATAACTTATCCATAATTAGAGAATTCAGGCACAAGCATATAGCGCACAAAGAGGCACTCTTTCAAAAAACTTCTATTGTTGAAAATATTTGAAATCAGCAACAAAAAATCCATGTGGCAAATAGCAAAATAACAGTTAACGCAATGAGTTTGTTGGTTAAAAGCATAAGCCTAAAGCCAATAATAAACAGTGATCACAGCCATAAACTGAAGGAAGAGGTTTATATGTAAACTTCAGAAAGACTCACTGGTCATCTCCGTTATTATATGTCATGATGTTCTGCCCCAGAAAGGCAACAGTGCATACTATTCGAAACATAGGAAATTAATGATGATGAGATCCACGGTTTCTGCAGTTCCAGGTTAGCATCATTACTCCAGTTTTTAATATTCACATTCTTTATAATGAGTTTTGCATTTTCTTCAATTTTCTCTGGGCAGATATATTTCAATTCCACATAACATAATAGGGAAATTGTGTTACAATAATACAGGAATAAAAGGTGCCCCTTCATTTTCTTTTTTTCCTGAGGGAAAAACAAAATACAAGAGATAGTAAAGTGAAACTTTGCTAAAAAGTATAGCACCAGGCTTTCACATTGCTATTATTGGGAAAAGGCTCAAAATCCACCATACAAACAGGGCTCTCTGTGTCATTCAAAAATACTAAGATTTCAGGGTATATACCAGAAAAGTTCCTTTATCGTTTCTCTTTGTTTATTGTTATTCTTGTTGTTATTATCATCATCATCGCAGTCATCGCTATTATCATTATTGTTGTGACTGTCCTCATCCTCATCATGATTCCTGGCCAGGAAGACTAGCTCATAACCAAGTAGACATAGCGACAGATCCAAAGGAGTGATGTGTCTAGGTTTTGGGGATAAAATATTTTGTTAAAATAAATAGGTTCCTAGGAGAAGGGTCTATTCTAGGAGTGGGAACAAATCTAGGAATCCTACAAAGAAGGTCAGATTATGACAAATTCACTAATTTGCTGCCATTCTATGAGGAATCTCAGGAAACAACCTGTAGACATTATCCTGTGGACCCATCCCCACAAACATCTGTTAAATATTGTTTTACACTTTGGAACCCTTTCTGCTGGGGCAACTGAGAAAAACAAATCCCTAGTTCACTTTTATAAATGAAAACAGATTTGGTTTTGCACAATAAAAAACACACTAATTTATTTTTCTTATGAAACAGTGTAAGTGCAAGGGTTTAAAGAAACAGAAATGAATTGCAGTTTTATTTTTGAGCGCTGACCTTTTTAAAACTAGGTTACTTTTCTCCCGGTTACTGCTTGTACCAGATCTTTGTCACTGGTTTTAATAACCCCAGTGTGGTTCAGTGTATTCCAGCTGTTAGAACAGAGGTGCTAAGTATCTCATTAGCACCTTCTTGTTGTTGTATTTTTAAAACTCAGCATAGTGAAAGAGGGTGGATGTCAAATAGATCTTAAATGGGAATCTACTTTTCTGCCTCTACCTGATAGACTTTGAACAAGATATCTAACCCCTTTGATGGTCAGTTTTCTCATCTGTAAAATGGAAGAATCGTAAAACATAAAGTTAAAAGAGAACAAATAAAATACCATAAGTGAAATTGTTGGTACATTATTAATTCTCAGTAAATGTTAGCTCAACTTTGTCTCCCTTTTCTGAAGATCAAATAACCCCAAATATAGACTGTCCTAGTGAAACCAGGCCAAATAGATTTCTGTTCTTTCACCTGATTCTCAGGTGAAAGATAAGGTCTTTTCAGCTTTTATTTATTCTTTATTCTGAATTGACACTTAAATAAAAGAGTAAAGTTGATTAAGGAAACCAAACCAGTATTTATGAAGCACTACCTTCACAGAAAGTGCGGCATTTGATCATCCAGTCATTCTCATGAGGCTGGTATTATTATCCCATAGAATAGGTGATAAGGACAAGGCTTAAAGTAACTCACCTGACATATTTAATAAATCTCAGAGCAAAGTTTTAAATTTCTGCTGTATCTGACCCCAAAGTTTATGATTTTAACTAAGTGTCCTCCATGAGTCCTTAATTATCTTTCAAAGGTAGGTGGTATTCTCTCTCTCTCTTGCTTGTATTGAATAATGCAAGGTCTGCAATGAGGTAAGTGTAGCTCTAATTTTCTGGGATATAGAAAAATGAACCAGAGACAGAGTACTTACTGAAATGATGCTTACAAACATTGGGAGTATGGTAGGGAGATCAGGCAGTAAGCAAATACACGTATAATGTTTCCAGGGGGATTAAGTGGCATGAAGAAAAATAAAGCACAGTAAAAGGTTAAAGACTGACAGTTGGGGGAGATGCTCTCTTACATAGGGTGGCCAGGAAAAGCCTCTTTAATGAAGTGCCTTTCCAACAGAGAGAAGCATAAAATGAGGGAGCAGCTATCACAATATCCATGAAGGGGGCTTCCCATGCAGATAATGTGCATGTGCAAAGGCCCTGTGGTAGAAGCATGACTGTCATGTTTGAGGAACTGAAACAAAGCCTATGTGGACAAAGCAGATAGTCAAAAGTAGAGAGTAGCAAGTGATGAGGTCTTTAGACTGTGCAGGTCATATTAAAGATTTTGAATTTTACTCCAAGTGAGGTGGAAAATCAATGGAAAATTTGAAGAGAGGAGCTATATGATTCAGCCCAAATGTACCAAGTCTGGTAATGAAGAGAGTATACCATTCACAAAAAGTTTTACATCTGAAACAATGGGATGTCAGTTGTTACAGACACATTGATCTCCTGGCTTATTCATAGACAGATCCACACACATACAAAAACAGCATACGACAACAAACATTTCACATCAATATACTATAAATTAGTGGAGCGAGGATGACACTTCAGTAAAAGAGTTTGAGACAATCGCTTATACGCATGGGGCAAATTTAGATCTTTACCTCATATTGTGCTCAAGAATAAATACAAAGTAATTTGAAACACATAAATGAGAAAACAATTTTCCCCATAAATGGATATTCTTAAGAAAATATAGGACAATATCGCTAACAATTTGGAGCATAAAAAGTCTGCTTAAATAAGATGCTCAAAATGATAAACCATATAGGAAAAGAATAATTGATTTTCCTCCTCTTATCAAACTTTATTCTTTGGGACCTTATCTCCCAACTTAGCAAAAAGAAGGAAGAATTTGTCCTTAGGCTGGAATTTGAAAGATTTATCCATTGTACAGAGAAATTGTAACAATGAGACATCTAGTTATGGGGCTTTATGCTTATTTTCAATAATACAACAGTTATCCTTCTTTTTATTAAGTAAAAGAAAAATTTGTCCCAATGGTCTAGCAATCAGAAATGCAGGCTCTACACCTACATTTAAACACTTCCAATTTTATCTATAAAATGTAGCTGGCAATATGTTTTCCACTTACTTTATAAAAGTTAGAGTCAAATAAGATTATTTATGTTCAAATACTTTGGAATTTCTCAAGCATAAGATAAAATATCAACTATTATTAAGTTAGATGTATATAAACAAAGTAGATATCTAAAGCACAGATTAGGAAAACTAAGATTTTAAAAACTCTCTTCTATATACATTCTCTGGTTATTTTCAACAAAAATGGAAAGTCTTGATTTATCAAATAAATAGTTTTTCTTCCGCATTTTATTCTACTAGAGTAGACTTTGGCAGTTAGTAACTTGACAGATATGCAATCTCTCTGGATAAAATGTAACCACAATGATTATTCACATTAAGTCTTAGATTTTTCAGAGAAATGGAAAGTATAAGAGTGGTTTCTAAACCCTTAGACTCGTGGGAGCCACAATTTTTCTCAATTGCATTTTCTTTTTTCTAAGGTATTCAAACTGCTTTGGAGGGGAAATTGTTCTCTGCATTTGAGTGAGATAAATGGTTCATGTAAGCAGATGATGCCAGAATGCAGTTAGATGAACCACCACAAAGCATCAGGGGGAAATGTGTGTGTGTGTGTGTGTGTGTGTGTGTATCTGGTTTGGTGGTAAATAGCCATCACTGCATTGTAGAAAAACATAGCTCAAGACAAAGCATCATTAGAATGTTAAGAAGGGAAGGAAAGTAATTCAGGTGGGTGTGTGCTAAGGGGAATCACAAATAGCAACCACACACACATACATACATACATACATACATACATACATACACATGGTGGCTGTGCCTGAACAAACCAACCAACATTGTAAATATCTGAGGTATTTACTAAAATGATTAGCAAAACACATTTTACTTTTGTTGATACAACTAATATGTTGTAAATATAATATAATTTTTATTTGTGCTTGAATGATAATGTAGATACGCTGAGACAGAAAAGAAAGAAATTAGGGCTAGGGAGAGAGGGGAAATCTAGCTAATTGTGGGTAGTAATAAATCTAGGCTATCATACATCAAGGGGAAATGAAATTCAGGTTTCTTACAAAGCTTACATTGCTAAGTAAGTCCATTTTCATGGGATGGAATCTAGCAATAAGAATATATGTCATTGATGATATCCCAAGTTATGTCCTGTGACCCTAAGTAGTAGCTGTTATGAATTTCTCTCAAATAGCACGATGTGTGAAGAATAATAACTGGCAATTCCAAGAAGAGAAGTTTAGCATTGTATATGGCAGACATTGCTTCATCCCCATCATCTTTATTAATAGGGCCTCAGTTTTATTCAGAGACAAAATGACCAGGAAAAATGCATAACTGCCCAGATCTCTTTGCAGCTAAGCATAGCCATGTGACTCTTTCTGACCAATGAGATGGAAATGGAAGTCTATCTGAAGAATAAGCTATGTTTCTTCACAATAGAAAGGCTTGACTAGTGACCCCGTTGCCTTTTGTCTTTACTCTTCTTCCTCTATAGAGATGGATGCAATATTAAAGACAGTGGAGCAAAAAATTAGAAGAAACTGAGACACAATGACTTTCTCAAGCATCTTCCTTATCCCTCTACTCCCCACCTTCAGATTTTGATTAATGCAAAAACAAAAAGTCCACTTGATTAAGCTACTCTATATTGGATTTTATTATATGCACGAAAACCTACAGACACAGCAGCCAGTGAGCTATTACAAGCAAATGTTTCATATTATCTTATAGTGTGGATATTAGTCTGTTCTCATGCTCCGTTATTAAAAGATATACCCAGTACTGGGTAATTTATAGAGGAAAGAAGCTTAATTGAGTCACAGTTCAACATAGCTGGGGAAGCCTCAGGAAACTTACAATCATAGCAGAAGGGGATGCAAATATGTCTTTCTTCACATGGTGGCAGCAAGGAGTAGTGCCAAGCAAAAGGGGGAAAAGACCCTTAAAAACCCATCAGACCTCATGAGAACTCACTCACTATCATGAGAACAGCATGAGGGTAACCACAAATGTGATTAAATCATCTCCCACCATGTCCCTCCCAAGATACATGGGAATTATGGGAACTACAATTTAAGATGAGATTTAGGTGGAAACACAGCCATACCATATCATTCTACCCTTGGCCTCTGCCAAATCTCATGTCATCGCATTTCAAAACATAATAATGCCCTTCCAACAGTCCTTCAAAGTCCAGCATTAACTCAAGAGTCTAAGTCCAAAGTCTCATCTGAGGTAAATTCCTTCCACCTATGAGCCTGTAAAATCAAAAGCAAGTTAGTTACTTCCTAGACACAATGTTGGTACAGGCATCAGGTAAATACACCCATTCTAAATGGGAGAAAAGGGTCAAAACGAAGGGGTTACAGGCCCCATGAAAGTCCAAAATCCAATAGGTAGTAATTAAACTTTCAAGTTCCAAAATGATCTCCTTTGACTTCATATCTCACATGCATGTCACGCTGATGCAAGAGGTGGACCCCCATGGCCTTGGGCAGCTCCACCCCTGTAGCTTTGCAGGATAAAACCCCTCTCCCAGATGCTTTCACAGGATGGCATTGGGTGTCTGAAGCTTTTCCAGTTGCGTGGTGCAAACTGTTGCTGGATATACCATTCTGGGGTCTGGAGAACTGTAGCCCTCTTCTTATTGTTCCACTAGGCAGTGCCCTACTGGGCATTCTGTGTGGGGGTTGCAACCCCAAATTTCCCTTTCACACTGCCCTAGCAGAGGTTCTTCATGAGGGCTCTGCCTCTGTGGTAAAATTCTGCCTGGACATTCAGGCATTTCCACACATCCTCTGAAATCTAGCAGAGGTTCCTAAATCTCAATTATTGTCTTCTGTGTACCTGCAGGACCAACACCAGATGGAAGCCACAAAGGCTTGGGGCTTACACCATGTGAAGCAATAGCCTGAGCTATACATTGGTCGCTTTTAGCCACAGCTGGAGGTGAAGCAGCTGGGACCCTGGACCCATGTCCCAAGCCTGCATAGAGCAGGGGGATCCTGGGCCCAGTCCGTGAAACCACTTTTCCCTCCTAGTACTCCAGGACTGTGATGGGAGGGGCTGCCATGAAGATCTCTGACATGCCCTGGAGACAGTTTCCCCATTGTCTTGGTAATTCATATTTGGCTCCTCATTACTTATGCAAATTTCTGTAGCAGGCTTGAATTTCTTCCCAGAAAATGGGTTTTTTTTTTCTATAGCATAATCAGACTGTAAATTTTCCAAACTTTTATGCTCTGCTTCCTCTTGAATGCTTTGCGGCTTAGAAATTTCTTCCACCAGATATCCTAAATCATCTCTTTCAAGTTCAAAGTTCCACAGATCTCTAGGGCAAAGGCAAAATGCCACCAGTCTCTTTGCATAGTAAGAGTAACCTTTACTCCTGTTCCCAACATCTGAGGGAAGTCCATCTGAGACCACCTCAGCCTGGACTTTATTGTCCATATTACTATCAGCATTTTGGTCAAAGCCATACGAAAAGTATCTAGAAAGTTCCAAACTTTCCCACATCTTCCTGTCTTCTGAGCCCTCCAAGTTTCTAGGAATTTCCAAACTTTCGCACATTTTCCTGTCTTCTTCTGAGTCATCTAAACTGTTCCAAACTCTGTTAGTTACCCAGTTCCAAAGTTGCTTCCCATTTTCAGGTGTTTTTACAGCAGCACCCCACTCTTGATGCCATTTTGCTGTATTAGTTCATTCTCATACTGCTAATAAAGGCATACCCCAGACTGGATAATTTATAAAGGAAAGAGGTTTAACTGAATCACAGTTCAGCATGACTGGGGTGGGGACCTCAGGAAACTTAACAGTTATAACAGAGGGGAAAGCAAACACATCCTTCTTCACATAACAGCATCAAGGGAAAGGTATGAGTAAGAGGAGGAAAAGCATCTTTTAAAACCATCAGATCTTGTGAGAACTCATTCAGTATCATGAGAACAGCATGAGAGCAAATGTTCCCATGATTAAATCACCTCCCACCAGGTGCCTCCCACGACACGTGGGGATTATGGGAACTGCAATTCAAGAAGAGATTTGGATGGGGATACAGGAAAACCATATCAGTGTGGTACTCTCAACAGTGGAAATAACTTTGGATAATATTAAATTATGTGGTTAGAAAAGTATTTTCCAATTATCTTTCAGACTTGATTACTTCAAGGAGATAAGTCTCAATTTAGTTCTAATATGTCTTAAACAGCACTCTAAATTTTGGTTTTCTCCCTGACAAAAAAACTCAGATAATCTTCAGTCTTAGAGCCTTTGTTAAGCATCACCCTCTAACTAAAGTTTAATAACACATTTTGTTCCCATCAAGTTTGCTTTATGGTCATCTCATATGGCACAGGGTTAGTGGTTTTCAAGTTCTAGAAATGGAATAATTTATCATTATAAAATACATTTAAATTAAAATGCAAAATACTTTTTATAAAATACTATACAAATATAAACAAAACTCAAGAGAAACTTAAAGTTTTAAGAAAAAAAAGAAAATAAAGAAAAATAAAACAAAAGCCAAGAGAAACTTACAAAAACAAGGACAGCAGAATATAAGTAGCTAAACTTTGATAAATTGAGTCCTCGGTATATGAAATTCTTGTATAGGGCCTGCAAGTATAATTCCAGACTCACTAATCCTTTTGTTTGCCATTTTAAAACAGCCTTGACAGAATTTTGCCTGTTGGTTCAATAGCCTTAGTACTCAATGTTCTCTAAGTTAGGAAAACCCATATGCAGAATTTCTTCACCTCCCACTTTCCTTGTGACTGAGAACAGAATGCTTCGGGCCTATTCTGCTATCATCTAGACTCAGTTACCAAAGTGTCAGTCCAAATTTCATTCTTTGGAATCCAAAAGGAATATTCCAAATATTTTCCATACAGATGATCAATTCATATTTGTGCATTTTACGTTACTGCAGAGAATGAGAGCTATATAAATATTCTGTTGAGCTAAAATTGCAACTTTGTCACCTAGGATCATGTGTTCAATAACTGGAAAGTTATTAAAACTTGATAGTGAATGCTGACTATCATCACAGAACACACTCACACTTGGCACCTCTCTGCTCACTTGTTTTCAGCAGCAAGTTTGCTTGCTTATAAAAATATTATTGGCTGTTGCATATTCCCCTTGCTTGAGAAATTGGTGTTTCAGTTATTTGATATAATCTTATATTAAAAAGAAATTAGAGCAAAAGTCAAATTGTGTAGGAGAAGTCAATATCAAAACTGTGCTATTGTGGAAAAGGAAAGCTGAAAATTAGAAATTACAGATTTTGTGATTTTAAATTTTTACCAAGTCTCCTTTGTGTTTATTGTGACGCCACATAATTATGATGGTTAATTTTATATTTCAGTCTTAAAATGACTGAAAAGTTATTCAGTAATCATAAACACTTTTTGGAAAATTTTATTACAAAAGTGCTTTCTTCATATATAAGCTATGTATTTCTTACTTTTGGTAATTCTAGTCATTCCACCCTATAAATAAATATATGAAAGTCCATAGTAGTCACAGTCATTAGATAATGATGTATTACTGTGTAAGAAAAGAATATCAGGCCAGGCGTGGTGGCTCATGACTGTAATCCCAGCACTTTGGGAGGCCAAAGCAGGTGGATCACTTGAGGTTGGGAGTTCGAGACCAGCCTGACCAACATGGAGAAATCCTGTCTCTAATAAAAATACAGAATATTAGCCAAGCATGGTGGTGCATGCCCGTAATCCCAACTACTCGGGAGGCTGAGGCAGGAGAATCTCTTGAATCCGGGAGGTGGAGGTTGCAGTGAGCCGAGATCGTACCATTGTACTCCAGCCTGGGCACCTCCAGCCTAGGCAAGAAGAACAAAACTCTGTCTCAAGTAATAATAATAATAATAATAATAACAGAAAACAATACAAAAGATAAAGGAACAATGTTAGAAGTGTGTCTTGGGTTTGAAACATGAAGGTCATCCCACAAGATGGGGTCAGTACCGAGACTAGTTAGGGAACCAGTGGAGCTAATGAAGCACAAGCAGGACTGGAGTTTTACATGGCTTCAGAGACTCATGTAAAAGGGCACCATGGAGGACTAGATATATTCCCCATGAGGGCTGGAGAGTCTGCTTTAATTCTAAGATATTGCCATTGGCATATTCAGTTGGGTAAGCATGGCACAATAAGCAAGGGCATAAGGGTATAGTGGGGGGTTAGGAGATGCACTGACCTACCTTATCTAGGGTGCCCAGCCCCCACAGTGATGCACTGAATATGAAATCTAAAGACAGTTGGTAGGAAAGAGCTCTTGGGCTCTAGACAGTCCCACCATTTCTGGCTGGGCTATTCCAGACGGTAGTCATGGGCTATTCTGGATCAGTACAGCTCAGCATAATCTCATCTTTACTCCACCATCTTTAGAGTTAAGTCAAGTCAAGTGGAAGGATCTATAAAAAGTGAGAATTTGGGCACATGTATCTGAGAGACAGGTATCTAGTTTGGTAAATGGTAAATGACAAATGACCATCACGGTATTAGGGAAAAACACAGCTCAGAAAAAAAACATCACTAGAAGTCAGAAAGGGAAGAGACGTGATCCAGGTGAGTGTGTGCTAAGAGAGAATCACAAATATTAAGTTGGTGCAAAAGTAATTGCAGTTTTGCCATTCATAGCAGCAACAATGCCAAGTGAGTTTCTGCTCTTGGGGGCAGCTTATCTTGTCTTAGCAAGGCTTGGAGTGGCTCCTAGTCTAGGGTGCCTTAAAATGAAGATACAGATTGGAGCACTGCCTCTTTTGTGCATAATACTCATTGTGTATTTAGAGATAATATTGCCTTGCTGCATCTGAAACTGTTATAAAGTAACAATATAATTTAAACTTGGATGTGCTTCTGTGAGCATGCATGTGAGTTTTAAAAGAGATATAATACATATGAATAGATGAGAACAGCAGGTTTTTAAAAACTATTATATTACATAAAAGAACCATTGCTGAGTAAATGTGCTACTGCTGACTGTTAGGATGCAGAGTCAGTTTTGAATATTTAAGCAATTATTGACACTGTCTTCAATGCGATGAATGGCTCCCATGTTGAGACCACACATTACTATGTTTACTTAGAGGCTGAGTTGATGATAGGCTTTATATTACATTCAGGAAAGAAATGAGAGTATCTGAAAGATGTTTCATACTAATATTATTGTTAAAATTGACAAAGACACTGGTTTCTGATGTGAACTTTGCAGATTTTGAGCACTTCACAAGGAAGTAAAACTGTAAGGTTTAATTGAAAAAGTCAATTGGCACAAACCAAATGTGTTTGGAAACTAATTTAAAATATAGAAATGTGTTCAGATAATGTGATAGGTAAAGATAGGGTGCAATTTTTTTTTTATTTGAAGGAGAATGTCCTGACATTCACATAGACTTTGCCTATATGTGCTGTTCCTTTTGAATTACAACCTACATTTTTAAAAATCGATAAAATAATCAGTCCCTTTTTACATATACGTTTTAGGTACAGCGAAATATGACCAGATCAATTCTGTCTTTCTGTTATTGCAGTAGTTTTTGTCTTTTCTTTTTTTTCTGAAGCTAGGTCCAGGAAGCCACATAAACATGCCTATTCAGAGAAAAATAGGAAACTTTTGAACGGGTGAAGTAGATAGGCCTGCAAGCAAAAAGACTGGACATTCTTATCTATTTGTTGGACAGATTTCCCACTCAGTCCATTCACTAAATTTGGGTTTTCTACCCACTCTATGTAGCAGACTGAGTGCTATATTATACCAAATTCTTCAATTCAAGAATGTTAGAATAGAATCAATTTTTGGATAATCTAAGATGATACAAAATAATGCATAGCAACCAGTCAGTAATTAGGCTACTCTGGGCACACTGCTTATAGGGTAGCTCTGCTCCCCAAGGAGCAGTGTTAAAAAATTAACAAAATAAATTTAAATATGTGCTAAAGAAGGTCAGCGGTGAAGAGTGATTCACGCAGTCACTCCAAGGTAAAATGGTGACTCCAGAGGCTGCTTTCCACATTTCACAGACATGAATTAGTAAAAAACAGCAGAGCAGAACTTAAGTTTCTACTTTAGGTGGATCTATGGTAAGAATATGTGTATGAAAATCTGTGCTTGGAATATTCTTAGAGAGCTCGTTGACCCTCATTCTTCTCCTTAAGATGTGATTTATTGGGTGTTGTGAATTTAATCCATCTAACATGTATCACCTGCCTTTCTTTAACTCAATTTGGGCAGCTCACCCTCTCTGCTGAGACCTGAAGATCCTTTTAAGCCTCTGTCATTCTCACAATATGAAGGTATTTCACATCTTCTTTCAAATGGCCATATCTATTTTAGGTACAGCTCTATCTTGCTATGTAGAGCTTCTTGTAGGCAAATAGAAGTTAAGTGGGATTCTTTGGAACTGATTCGTTTTTCTGAAGTTTTTATATTCATAAAACATAATCCGTATCTAAAACTCTCTATTATTCATTCTCAGATAGGATGACAGAACACTGTTTCATATTTATTCCAAGTCAGTCAGATATCAGACTAGCAGCAGGTATCAGAACAGGGGCTACTATACAACCTTGATAATCTAATAAAAGATATCTTAACAAAGAGGTACTTAGCCTCCAATTTTTAATAATTGTTCATAAAAATGTGAATGATTATAACATTGGCCAAAAAAATTCCAGAAATCAGTGATTTCTCTTCAGATTAGGTGCCTCTCTCTATCCTTTACTGGCATGCACCATATCATGAAGTCTTTACCAAGCAATTCCAATTTCCCACTAACCTCAGATTTGTGTTTTCTACAAATACTGCTGAATCTTCATACTTCCACCCCTATCAAGCATGTATTCCTACATCCTTTCCCCTAACTCTTGTCAGTCTCCTGTTATCCTCAAATTTCAAGTTGCCATAACATGTTAAAAATGTATGGGTAAAGCCTTCTAAACTTTGAAATTTCCCCAAGAAGGTGGTGAATAGATTGGTCTAATAAAGCCCACGTTGCTATTTAGGTAAGTTTATTTTGCCACTTTTATAGGGTGGGCCCATCTTCTTAGAATTGCCCTCTACTCTATCCCTCTGGCACAGAAACCCATCCAAGGATTACAGCCTGCACACAGCAGGCCCACTCACAAAGTTCTTGATTTGAGAAAGCAGTGTGATTTTCTCTCAGATTTTCTCCTCCGTTTCCAGGAAGCCAATATCTGCAGATTACTTCTTCCAAATATCAATCATTCAAATAATCTCAAATAATTATTTCATTAACTATTCCCTGGGGTGAGAAGAGTTGAGGATGTTCTTGTAGAGAAGGGGGATCATCTGCTTTACTGGCTTCCAGAAGAAAACAAAAGGAACAAAGAGTCTGCCAACTGTAGAGAGTTATTTATAAAAGACTCTAAATCAGTGATTTCCAAGTGAAGCGTTTACTTGACTAACTGCTTGCCAGTGCTCCATTTCCTGGCTACCCTCAACTGCAGTGCAGTAATGCCTTTCTATTGCAAGGCAATTCCACGCAGTTCCTACCCCAGTCCTAACCTTGGGAAGGTGCTCACTAAAACTCTAACTCCTAGCTGCCTGTGAAGCCTAGTAATTAGCAGTGCGCGTGAGATCTGACATCAGGGCTGCCTGGAGTGAACTCTATGTACCCATGGCTTGAGCTGCTATCAGCTGTTTACTCTCTCCTCCCAATGTTAGACTGTGGCCTTGATAAAGTCGCTTAACATCTCTATCATTTTAAGCCTCATCTCTAATAAAAACAAAATATATCGTAGGTCCTAAAAGTTGATTACTTCTTATTTACCTTTTCATATTTATGAAATGAGAATTCTGCATATAGTCAAATATAATTAAAGAAGTATCTCTCCATTATCCCAAAGCCAAAAACTATCATTAACTCAATATATAGCCTTTAAAATGAGAAAATATAATAATGACAGAGTACTTGAGAGACAAATATGAGTGTACGGAGTAGGCTAGTAATTTAACACCCCTTCAAACAAACAATCTTTAAATACGTATGGGCACTTATTTTGTGAAGTTAAGGAGGTGAATGAGTTTCTTATGGCTGGTGGCTTGAGATTCAGGGACTTTTGCAACTTCTATGTGCTGATAGTAAAACTATCCAACCAAGATATATCGGTGCTGGCAAGGACCTTTGTTTTTTTTCTTTTCCTCTTTAGTATTATTTTTGTTACAAAAATGTACTAGAGAGGGTCCAAAAACAACCTACGGGACTTTCATTCCCTGGGGTACATGCCCTGTATAATCCTCATAAGTGGGGGTGGTCTGTTAATAGGTTGATATGTTGCTCCCTTGAGAACATGATGTTATACGGCTAGAGGAAGATCATGCTGGGTGGGCCCGAGCTTATCTGATGAGCCGTTTAAAAACAGAGCATTTTCTCTGGGTTGTTTGCAGAAGAGAGTCAAAGAGACACATTAACCCTCACACAGAGGAAAGCGAAAATCCATGTTGTGGAACTGTCTATGGGGCCCATATGGCAAAAACCTGCTGCCAGTGTCTAGTTGCTGAGAGTGGTACCAAGCTGACAGCTAGGAAAGAAATGAGGACCTAAATCTAAACTGTGAGGAACTGAGCTCTAACATGAATTCACGAGTGATCTTGAAAGAGGACCGTAAGCCCCAGTCGAGATCACAGCCCTAACTGACACCTATTTCTGTCTGGTGAGAGTCTGAACAGACAGGTTGGTCATGCCATGCCTAGACTTCGAACCTACAGGTACTAGGAGATGTTAAATGTGTGTTAAGTTGTTAAATTTGTGGTAATTTGTAACACTAACACAGAACAGAAATTTACATTTTCCAGTCATGCAAAGACTCAAGTGTAGGAAATGAAGTCAGCTAGAACCTAGTGATGTTTTAGCCTTTCGGGATCCACATTTGTAAAGATTCTCATTCGGCCTGCTTCTTTGTCTCACTCAAATATTTTATTAGTACCTTAGAGAATATAAAGTTCTACAGGGTTTGAGCTAGGAATTTTCTACAGTTCTTTATCTATAGGGATTGTAGAAAATAATGTCTATGGTTTCTTTCAACCCAAATATCATAGGATGATATTTTGATATTTATGAGATTAGTATAGTTAATGCCAATATGACTTAACTACAAGTATACAAAAATAAAAGATAAATTTGGAACACTGTATATATAGACAGAATTATTGTTTATCTGGTGCTCATTATGTGACAGATTGTGTGTTTACTATACGCATTAATTCACTTAATCCTCACAACACCCTATAGAATAGATGCTATTGTTGTCTTCATTTATAGATGGGTAAACAAATGTGTGAATGTACAATGTAAATTGCCCAGCATCTCCCAACCAGTAAAGTGTAGAGCCAGGATTAAAATCCAGGGCTGTGCGATTTCAAAGCACAAATATTTTCATTACATTTATGAACACTTATAAAATATATAGAATGGACTTAAAATGTAGTATTTTGAAAAAATGATTTTTCAGAGGAGATTGTTCTATTCTCACTTTAATATGTCATGGTTTGCAAGTGTATGCAGTGAATGAAACAAAATAATACGTAAACCCCAGAAATAATTCTAAATGATTTTAGTTTTTCCGTAGTTCAGTTCATTCCTAAATAATTTTCACTTTCTCTCTCTTAGTTCCTAAGTAGGCACATTGGTAAAATATCTGGGTACATATAAAACCATTCATTATAATTAATGTTCAACATATAATGTTTTTCAACATACAATGTTTGAAATCACATCTTTTTAGGAAAAGGGTAAATATTTCCTCTTATTTTTCTTTTATGGGGTTACTAAGATATTTGGGGTTTTATTAGTAAGTTCACCTTCATTTTCTTTTCTTACTGTAAAGTTAAAAAATAGGGCCTAAAGAACAATTTTTGACACTGAATACCTAAACACCTAAATAATAAGAACATCATTAAGTTTGGAATGCAGTTACAATAAAGGATAAGAAGCAATTGCTCAAATAAATGTGTATTTTTTTTCTGGACTTGAAATTGATGTATTAAGATGATAATTTGATGCATATTATAACTTAGAGTTTAAAGGAAGTGATGGTTGTACAGATGTACATGTATTCTCTGAATTTATAAACACTTAAACAATATAGGCACCACGATGATAGAAAACAGGTGTGCTGGCACAAAATGCAGCCATCACGTGGCGTATTGTCAAGTACTGAATAGTCTTTTGGACCCTTGAAATTTCTTTTAGCATAAGCGAACTAAAACTGAAGTTACAAAATAACCATCACTTGTCAAAAAGAGAAATGTAAATTATTCTAGGTGTATTTTATTTTTAAGAATCCACATCATTGCCACTATCTGAAAACTACTCTATTTCTGCTTCAATGGAATTTTTGTCCCATTCCTTTGAGACACTATTGGCTGGCAGCCTCTGCATTGGAGAATGGAAAAATTGGTTTTAGCTCCACTCTGGTGGTTAGATCTGAAACTTAGGCCAGATAGTTATACTGATGTCTTTAATTATGTGGTTTTTAAAATTCCATTTTTTTCTGCCCTCTGAGGAATTAATTTAATTATCATTCACAGTTGGTTTCTTCCTCTTTGTGTTACTTGGGACACTTAGATCTATACTAGGAAAAGTTTTTATAGTGCTTCATTTTAGCTTTTGGAAATGTTTCCTTGAACTTTTTAGCTTCCAGATAGAGGTTGATGGCAGCCTTTGGTATCATAACCAGAGGGCTGTTATGATAAAGCAATCTTTATCATATCTTCTTGCTGTTAAGAAGAAGCAATCTTGGGTCTGGGAGTCAGGCAGAGTTTGAATTAGAGTTCTTCTGCCTATCAGTTGAGCGAATGGGGACAAAACCATTGGTCTATTGTACTCAGCTTTCTCCCTTGTTGATTAGACATAACAATACCTTCCTGATAGGATTGGGATGAAGTTTAAGTAATTTGTGTGTGATAGTTCCTGCTATGTAGGAAATGCTCATGAATTTAGTTTCTTTTTCTTCTGTATTGGAAGGTGGGCCGTGTGGTCAGGCATCATTTTGCATTTCATTTTCTATCATATGTCTGTGAATATGTATTTGTATGCCCACCTCATAATAATTGTTCCACAGTATAAAGGAGATTAGTATATCATTTATTTCTTGAATGAACAGACCACGAACTATGAACTTCCGTTTTATGAATAATTCTTTGTACCTCAACCTCTCCAGGAGCTGTAATGTAGCCAGTTGCTATTGCTAGGTGTGGGAGAGGAATTTTACCTCATTGCTGCCATCTAAGAGAAGTGTTTCTGCTTTTGTAAATTCTGTCTTGGAAAAGCCAGCCTTTCATAAACTGGCCTACAAAATTAAGTACCATGTAGAATATTATTTCCATGAAAAACTGTATTTTAAGTATCTATTTACTGACATAGGACAAACTTTTATGCAGAACCACTCATATTTAAAGCATTTTACTTTGTATAATGAGTACATATAGTTTTGCAAACTTAATATATATCTGCAGGGCAATGTTTCTACTTTTTAAACATTGATAGAAAAGGCCTGGGAATTATGAAAGGGATATTAAAGCTTAATAAAATATAACTTTTTTCCTCAGAAAAACTAAGGTGAGTTCTCTTTTTACTGCAAATGCTATGCTTTCTTGTTTTTTTAAATACATGCTATATTTATAGCTCAATGTTGCTATAGATTAGAACCCTTTTGTCATTTAAATAAAACATGTACCCTGGTTCTTAACATTATGGAAATTTCTTATGGTAGTATAATTAACAAAGACAGATGTTTCTTAAATCACTTTTTTTCATTTCTTCTTTTTCAAATTTATTTAATCTCCAACACTTAACTTCAGTTAACTCAGTCTTTAAAGAGTTGAAGTAGTTCACAAAAGACTCTTTAATTAAATAGAGTGATGCACAGGAGTGGCAAGGAGAGAAAGATGGAGAAATCGAGTTACTCCATAGAGGTAAATGTGAATAATATAATGTTGAATTCAGGCAAGGAGCAGGACACAGTGGGAAATGACCTGGATTGGATGGCAGGGCTCTGGCATTGCAACTCCAACTAACAGCTTGTGCATCTTTGTACAGCTGTTTCTTAGAATCTTCATCTATGCTCTGAGAGATGAATGAGGCAGCCCTGTGAGTCTTCCACTTCTGAAAACTGTATGAGCATGCAAACTATAGCGAACTAAAACTAAGATACCTGTGTTATCTTTTTCTTCAGGCATTTTTGGAGTTGCCTGTGCCATGGGGTGATAGAGACACATTACAACAAAATATGCAGTATATGGACACTATTGGTGATTATTTAGAAATGGTGTTTGCTTTAGAATTTGGGTATTTGGGAAGCAAAGTGGTTTTAACTGCTTGTAGTCTAACTGCAGAAGATAGGAGAAAAGTGAGTGAAGGAGTTAGGTTGATTTTCTTAATAAAATAAAAATTAGGCTTAGATCTAAAAGTTTAAAAAAGCTATCTCGATTTTTAGGTCTGCATTTTACTAAAAGATGCTTATATGAATTCAGATTTAAGAAAAATTTTAAAGAGAAAAAAACAAGCTTAGTGGATTGCATCATTAGCTGATTAAAGAAAATGTTAACTGAAACATCACCATCAAGCATATGGACTGATCTAATTAGTTGATTACTAATTCAGATTTAGTGCTGAGTACCTTTACTTTGAACATCAATTTCAGCTTAATAAGAAGTTCTTCCTGCTTCTCTGTCATCATAGAAAACAAGGCTTGGCAATTGGGCAATTAAAAAAAATGAATGAATGAATATTAGATTAAGGCCTTTCCTGACATTCATTTCCAAGTGCCAAAAATTGTTGTTCATGGCATATTCATTACAGAACAGGAAGCCACTTCTCCTTTCCAAACAATATGGCACCTTTCAATCATACAAAAATTTCCCTCCATTCACATCCATATTGTCTTCTTTTAGCACAAGTAAGTGCCTGACCCAATGCTCTATTCTGTAGATAGACAAATAAAATACAGCATCTTATTTTTTTTTAATTGAAATGTTTTGGACAAGAAAGTCACATTAGCAATCTACTGTGATGAATGATGGAAGGAAGTGGGCATTGCTGATTATAATGGGAGAACAGAGGAAACAGATAACCTAGTTTGGTTGAAGTAGTGTAGCGTTAGAGAAGGCTGGACTGCATTAGAATAAGGGGAAATGGAAGGACTTCTTTTTGCCATTTTCACTTACTTACTTTATCCAATTTTTAAAAGGGTAATATCATTACCTAGCTCTATTTTCAATGTCCTTCCCATTTCATCAAGGTTCTTCCTCTTCCCCCGAACCCTCTCATATCTTTTCCTCTAGAGGCCAATAATGCTATCCTGACACTGACAATGGCCTGGAGGTCTACTGGTTAATAATCTCATTAATTCTCATGACACCTGTTCAGAAAAAATAATATATAAATGGCAATTATTACTGTAATTTTACCTATGGAAAACTTGAGTCAAAAAGAATGACACAGATTTGCCCAGGGTTACACAGAGAATGGAGGAACCAGGATGGGAATGGAAGAAACTCCAGAACTGGCTCCTCAGACAAACACTTCATGGCGTACACAGTCAACTTGGGCTTCATTAATAGGCTTGTCATTGGAATAGAAAATGTTAGCTTCACCTGGAAAGATAACTGTTTGTGTGTTCCAGGATAATGCAGCATAAACTTAAAAATCAGCACTTTAAGGATTCAAACATATTAAATATTGAATATTTTGGTTTTTTTGCAGCTATTATTATTCAGTAAAGTTGTAATATTGGGAAACAAAAATTCAATTCTTGCATTGAATCTGTGAGAATGTGTGTGTGTGTGTGTGTGTGTGTGTGTGTGTGTGTGTGTGTATGTGTGTGTGTAATGTTTAGTCTGATTGCCATGGCAGTTTGAATGCTTGACTAATCTATAGAGATTGGTAGTAATTAACATGACAGACAAAAGGAGCAAATGTAGTCCATTTATGCCTCTGAGTGAATTAATTTTGGTGTTAAGCATGAACCTAATATCCATAAATAGCGACTAGTTAGTCAGAAATACTGAAGTCACAATTATGTTTGTAGTATTGCAGTAAAGGTAAGAATTGCCTAGCTTAAGTAAGACTATGGATTTTGTTGTTAAGAATAATGTTGATAAGGATAATGAAAATATTGACTGTGGATAAAATTTTGCTAGAAAAGTTAGTGTTTAACAATACCTAGACACAAAGTTTGAACTCAACCTTTCTGATAAATGTTAATGATTATTTGGTACAACATGAATTCAGTCAAGAAAATGATTATGAGTTTTATAGAACAGTTGAAAATATGAACTTTATACAGTATACATCTATACCTTTATAAACTTTACCTCTTTCTCTCCAAATATTAAATCAACTTGGTTTTGGTTAAAATGAAGCAAACAGAACATTAGTTTAAAGTAATTTGGACTAGCTCAAATTTTGATAGCACCAGGTAAATTGAAGATTTGGAAATTTAATCCCAGTGCCTGTTAATAATCTCTTAGTCATTGTGATGTTATTAAACTATTGGAAGATAAGTTTTGCCATGTCACTTCTAGATTAGCAGAGAAATGCAGAAACAGCAGCAAAATTGATCCTACATCAACATGTCCCTTATTGTAAGAGCCTGATACATGTGAAGAGATACTTGAAAAAATGTTGGATAGAACTGCATGGTCTATTCAGATTATACTTTCCTCATTGAATGAACATGATGTCCTTGTCAAAAATCATTTGACTATATAGGTAAAGGTTTATTTCTGGGCTCTCTAGTCTATTCTATTGTTTTATTTATCTATTTTACACCAATACCACACTGTTTTAAATACTGTATCTTTATAGTAGGTCCTGAAATCAGGAAATGTGAGTCTTCTAGCTTTTTTTTTTTAATAGATTGTCTTGGCTATTCAAGGTCCCTTTCAATTCCATATACATTTTAGGATAGGTTTTTCTATTTCTGCAAAACAAAATATACTTGGGATTTTAATAAGAATTCCACTGAATCTGTAAATTGCTTTGGGTCATAATGATGTCTTAATAAGATTGAGTCTTCCAACCCATGAATTCAAGACGTGTTTCCATTTATTTATGCCCTCTTCATTTCAACATTTTTTGTTGTTTTCATTGTACAAGTCTTTCATCTTCTTGGTTAAGTTAATTCCTAAGTATTTTCTTCATTTTGAAATTATTGTAAATGGAATTATTTTCTTAATTTCCTTTACAGAATGTCCGTTGTTAATGTATAGAAAGACAATTTTTATCTGTTAACTTTATATCCTGCTACTTTGGTCAATTCATTAATTCAAACAATTTGTATTAATCTTTAGTTTTTATGTATAAGATTACATCTGGAAACAGAAATAATTTTACCTTCTTTCCAAATTGGATCATTTTTATATATTTTTCTTGCCTAATTGCTCTGGCTAAAACTTCCACAACTATGTTAAATAGAAGTGGAGAAAAAGAATCTTTACTTTGCTCTTGATCTTGGAGAAAAGCTTTCAGTCTTTCACTACTGAGTACTAGGTTGGCTATGTGTTTTGTTTTTTAATATATATTGGTTTTATTACGTTGAGATAGTTTCCTTCCATTCCTAGTTTGTTGAGTCTTTTTATCATGAAAATGTGTTGAATTTTGTCAAGTGCTTTTTTGTTTCTTTTATTTATTTATTTATTTACTACATGGATAAGTTCTAGTGGCGATTTCTGAGATTTTGGTGCACCTGTCACCTGGGCAGTGTACACTGTACCTAATGTGTAGTCTTTTATCCCTCAGCCCCTTCCCAATATTCCCTGAGTCCCCAAAGTCCATTGTATCATTTTTATGCCTGTGTGTTTTCATAGCTTAGCTCCCACTTATAAGTGAGAACATACAATGTTTGGCTTCCATTTCTGAGTTGCTCCACTTAGAATTATGGTCTCCAATTCCAACCAGTTTACTGCAAATGCCATTATTTTGTTTCTTTTTATGGCTGAGTAGTATTCCATGGGGGGGGATGTGTGTGTGTGTGTGTGTGTATGTATATGTATGTGTGTGTGTATGTATATATATATATATATATATATATATCACATCTTCTTTATCTACTCATTCACTGATTGATGGGCGTTTGTGCTGGTTCCATATTTTTGCCATTTCAAACTGTGCTGCTATAAACATGTGTGTGGAAGTGGTTTTTGTTTTGTTTTGTTTTGTTTTTCATATAATGACTTATTTTCCTCTGGGTTGATACCCAGTAGTGAGATTGCTGGATCAAATAGTAGATATAATTTTAGTTCTTTAAGAAACCTCCATACTGTTTTCCATAGTGGCTGTATTAGTTTACATTATCACCAGCAGTGCAAAAGTGTTTCCTTTTCACCACATCCATGCCAACATCTATAATTTTTTATTTTTAAATTATGGCCATTCCTGCAGGTGTAAGTTGGTATTGCATTATGGTTTTGATTTGCATTTCCCTGATCATTAGTGATGTTGGACATTTTTTCATGTTTGTTGGCTGTTTGTGTATCTTCTTTTAAAGTGTCTATTCATGTCCTTAGCCCACTTTTTGATAGGATTATTTTTTTTCTGATTTGTTGGAGTTACTTTTAGATTCTAAATATTAGTCCTTTGCCGGACGCATAGTTTGTGAAGATTTCCTCCCACTCTGTGGGTTGTCTGTTTACTCTGCAGATTATTTCCTTTGCTCTACAGAAGTTTTTAAGTTTAATTAAGTCTCATCTATTTATCTTTGTCTTTGTTGCATTTGCTTTTCGGTTCTTGGTCATGAAGTCCTTGCCTAAACTGATGTCTATAAGTGTTTTTCTGACGTTATCTTATAGAATTTTCATGACTTTCGGTCTTAGATTTAAGTCTTTGATGCATCTTGAGTTGATTTTTTTATAAGGTAAGAGATGAGGATCCAGTTTCATTCTTCTACGTGGGGCTTGCCATTTATTCCAGCACCATTTGTTAAATAGAGTATCCTTTCCCTACATTATGTTTTTGTTTCCTTTGTCGAAGATCAGTTGGCTGTAACTATCTGGCTTTATTTCTGAGTTCTCTATTGTGTTCCATTAGTCTATGTGCCTATTTTTATACCAGTACCATAATGTTTTGGTGACTATAGCCTTATAGTATAGTTTGAAGTTGGGTAATGTGATGCCTCCAGATTTGTTCTTTTTCTTAGTCTTACTTTGGCTCTGTGGGCTCTTTTTTGGTTCCATATGAATTTTAGAAATGTTTTTTCTAGTTCTGTAAAGAATGATGGTGGTATTTTGATGGGAATTGCATTGGATTTATAGATTGCATTTGGCAGTATGGTCATTTTCACAATATTGATTCTACCCATCCATGCACATGGGATGTGTTTCCATTTGTTTGTGTCATCTATGATTTCTTTCAGCAGTATTTTGTAGTTTTCCTTGTAGAGGTCGTTCACCTACTTGGTTAGGTATATTCCTAAGTATTTTAATTGTTTTTGCAGCTATTGTAAAAGGGGTTGAGTTTTTTATTTGATTCTCAGTTTGGTCACTGTTGGTGTATAGGTGTTACTGATTTGACTACATTGAGTTTATATCTCGAAATTTTACTGAACTCATTTATCAGATTTAGGAGCTTTTTGGATAAGCCTTTGTGGTTTTCATTTTTTTTCTTTGAGACAAAGTCTTACTCTGTCATCCAGGCTGCAGTGCAGTGGGATGATCTTGGCTCACTGCAACCTCTGCGTCTTGGGTTCAAGCAATTCTCCTGCCTCAGCCTCCCCAGTAGCTGGGATTACAGGCACCCGCCACTGCACCTGGCTAATTTTTGTATTTCTAGTAGAGATGGGGTTTCACCATGTTGGCCAGGCTGGTCTCAAACTGGTGACCTCAGGTGATCCACCCATCTGTGACTCCCAAAGTGCTGGGACTACAGGTATAAGCTGCCATGCCCAGCCTAGGGTTTTCTAGGTATACGATATCATCAGTGAACAGCAACAGTTTGACGACTTCTTTACCGCTTTGGATGCCCTTTTTTTCCTCTTATGTGATTGTTGTGGATAGGACATCCAGTACTATGTTGAATAGAAGTGGTGAAAGTGGGCATTCTTGTCTTGTCCAGTTTTCAGAGGGAATGCTTTCACTTTTCCCTATTCAGTATAATGTTGGCTGTGGGTTTGACATAGATGGCTTTTATTACCTTAAGATATGTCCCTTATATGCTGATTTTCTGAGGGTTTTAATCATAAAGCAATGCTAGATTTTGTCAAATGCTTTTTTTTGTATCTATTGAGATGATCATGTGATTTTTGGTTTTAATTCTGTTTATGTGGTTTACCACATTTATTAAGTTGAATATGTTAAACCATCCCTGCCTCCTTGGTATGTCACCCACTCGACCACTCGACCATGGAGTATTATATTTTTGATATGCTATTGGATTCGGTTAGCTAGTATTTTGTTGAGTATTTTTGCATCTATGTTCATCAGGGATATTGGTCTGTACATTTCCTAGTTTTGGTATTAGGGCAATAGTGGTGTCATAGGATAACTTAGAGAGGACTTCCTCTTTCTCTAGCCTTTGGAGTAGTTCCAATAAGATTGGTACCAATTCTTCTTTGAATATCTGATATAATTCAACTATGAGTCAATCTAGTCCTGACCTTTTTTGGTTGGCATTTTTAAAATTACAGTTTCAGTCTCCCTGCTTGTTATTAGTCTGTTTAGAGTTTCTATATATTCCTGGTTTAATCTAGGATGGTTGTATATTCCCAGGAATTTATTAATCTCCTCTAGGTTTTCTAGTTTGTGCATGTAAAGGTATTCACAGTAGCCTTGAATGATCTTTTCTATTTCTCTGGTATTTTTTGTAATATCTCTCATTTCATTTCTAATAGAGCTTATTTGGATCTTCTTTCTTCTTTTTTGATTAATCTCACTAATGGTCTATCAATTTTGTTTATCTTTTCAAAGAACCAGCTTATTGTTTCACTTATCTTTTGTATTGTTATTTTTGTTTTAATTTCATTTAGTTCTGCTCTGATCTTTGTTATTTCTTTTCTTCTGCTGGGTTTTGGTTAGTTTGTTTTTGTTTCTCTAGTTCCTTGAGGTGTGACATTAGATTGCCAAGTTGTACTCTTTCAGACTTTCTGATGTAGGCATTTAAGGCTATGAACTTTCCTCTTAGCACTGTTGCTGTATCCCAGAGGTTTTGATAAGTAGTGTCACTATTATCATTCAGTTCAAAACATTTTGTAAATGTTCATTTTGATTTCATTGTTGACCCAATGATCATTCACAAACAGGTTATTTAGTTTACTTGTGTTTGTGTGGTTTTCAGGGTCCCTCTTGGAGTTGATTTCCAGTTTTATTTCACTATGGTCTGAGATAGTACTTGCTATAATTTCTGTTTTCTAAAATGTATTGAGACTTGTTTTGCAGCCTATATATGGTCTATCTTGGAGAATGTTCCATTTGCTGATGAATAGAATGCATATCCTGCAGTTGTTGGGTAGGATTTTCTGTAAATATCTGTTAAGTTCATTTGTTCTAGGGTATAAAGTTCATTGTTTCTCTGTTGAATTTGTGTCTTGATGACCTGTCTAGTGCTGTCAGTGGAGTATTGAAGTCCCTCACAATTATTGTTTTGCTATCTATCTGATTTCTCAGGTTTAGTAATAATTGTTTGATAAATTTGGGAGCTTCAGTGTTAGATGCATATATATTTAGGGTTGTGATATTTTCCTGTTGGACAAGGCCTTTTATCATTATATAATGTCCCTCTTTGTCTTCTTTAACCATTGTTGCTTTAAAGTCTGTTTTTATCTGATATAAGAATAGTTACTCCCGCTCATTTTTGGTGTCCATTTTCATGGAATATCTATTTCCACCCATTTGCCTTAAGTTTATGTGAGTCCTTATGTGTTAGGTGAGTCTCTTGAAGACAGCAGACACTTGGTTGGTGAAGTCTTTTTTTTTTTTTTTTTTTTTTTGAGATGGAGTCTCGCTCTGTCGCCCAGGCTGGAGTGTAGTTGCGTGATCTCGGCTCACTGCAAGCTCTGCCTCCCGGGTTCACGCCATTCTCCTGCCTCAGCCTCCTGAGTAGCTGGGACTACAGGCACCCGCCACCACGCCCCACTAAATTTTTGTATTTTTGTAGAGATGGGGTTTCACCATGTTAGCCAGGATGGTCCCGATCTCCTGACCTCGTGATCCGCCCACCTTGGCCTCCCAAAGTGCTGAGATTACAGGCGTGAGCCACCACGCCCAGCTTGGTTGGTGAATTCTTATCCATTCTGCCATTCTGTATGTTTTTAGTCGAGCATTTAGGTCATTTACATTCAAGGTAAATGAGATGAGAGGTACTGTTCTATTCATTGTGCTAGTTGTTGCTTGAATACCTTGTTTGTTTGTTTTTACATTTTATGACTGTTTTGTAGGTCCTGTGAGGTTTATGCTTTCAGGAAGTTGTATTTTGTTGTATTTTGAGGTGTTGCTTCAAGATTTAGAGTTCATTTTAGCAGTTCTTGTAGTGCTGGCTTGGTAGTGGTGAATTCTCTCAGCATTTGTCTGAAAAAGACTTTATCTTTCTTTCATTTAGGAAGCTTAGTTTTGCTGGATACATGATTCTTTGCTAATAACTGTCTTTCTAAGGAGGCTAAAGCTAGGAGCTCAATCTAACTGTTTTGTTTAAGGAGGCTAATGATAGGAGCCCAATCCCTTCTAGCTTGTAGGGCTTCTGTTTAGAAATCTGTTAATCACATAGGTTTTCCTTTATAGGTTTCCTGATGCTTTGGCCTCACAGCTCTTAATATTCTTTCCTTCATCTTGATTTTAGATAACCTGATGACTATGTGCCTATTTAATAATCTTTTTGCAATGAATTTCTTGGATGTTCTTTGAGCTTCTTGTATTTGGATGTCTACATCTCTAGCAAGACCAGCAAAATGTTCCTCAATTATTTCCCCAATAAGTTTTCCAAATTTTAGATTTCTCTTCTTGGGAACACCATTTATTAAGTTTGGTTGTTTAACATAATCCCAAACTTCTTGGAGGCTTTGTTCATTTTTTCTGTTTTTCCTTGTCTTTGTTGGATTGGGCTAATTAGAAAGACTTGTCTTTGAGCTCTGCAGTTCTTTCTTCTACCCGTTTGATTCTATTGAAACTTTCCAGTGTATTTTCCATTTCTCTAAGTGTGTTTCATTTCCAGAAGTTGTGATTGTCTTTTATTTATGCTACTTCTCTGGGGATTTTTTTTCATCCATCTCCTGTATTTTTTTTTTTAATTTCCTTAAGTTTGTTTTCACGTTTCTCTGGTGCCTCCTTGAGCAGACTAATAACCATCTGAATTCTTTTTCTGGCAACTCAGAGATTTTATCTTGGTTTGGATTCATTGCTGGTAAGATAGTGTGATCTTTTAGGGGTATTAAAAAACCTTGTTTTGTCATATTATCAGAATTGTTTTTCTGGTTCCTTCCCATTTGGGTACGCTATGTCAGAATAAAGATCTGGGACTCAAGGGCTGCTGCTGAGGTTTTTTGGTCTCACATGGTGTTCCCTTGATGTGCTTCTGTCAAGGGCTTTTCTTTGCTGGGAGACCTTTGATTACTGATGCAATCTCCTTACTAATCTATTTAGTTGTTTTATTTCTTTGTGATTTATCCTGGATAAGTTTGGTGTTGGAATTTGTTCATCTCATCTAGGTTATCTAATATGTTAGCATGTAATTTTCAACTTTATCCTTATATAATCCTTTTTGTTTTTGTAAAGTTGGTCATAATGCCTCCACTTTCATTTCTGATATTACTAAATTCAAGTCTTTTCTCTTTTTTTTTCTAGTCCATCTATCTAAAGGATTGCCAATTTTGTTAACCTTTTCAAATAACCAATTTTTTTGTTTGTTTTTCTCTATTGTCTTTCTATTATCTATTTCATTTACCTATGACATAATCTTTTCTTTTTCCTTCTTCTGCTTCTTTGGGTTTAGGGTCCCCCCCCCCCAGTTCTTTCAGTTGTAACATTAGATTTTTGATTTGAGATCTTTCTTCTTTTTAATGTCTTCATAGGTATAAATTTGTCCTTTAGCAATGCTTTTGCTGCATCCTGTAAGTTTTAGTATGTTGCATATTTGTTTTCATTCATCTCTAAGTATTTTTTAACTTCTTCTGTAAATTTTGTTGATCCAGTAGTTGAGTTTGTTGTTTAATTTTCACAAATTTGTGAATATTCAAGTTCTGTTGCTTATGATAACTTCATTTCCTTGTGGTCATGGAAGATACTTTGACATTTTTCTTTTAAATCCATTGAGACTTAATTTTTGGTCTAACACATGGTCTCTTCTGAAAAGTGTCCTATGTTCAGTTGAGAATAATGTGTATGCTATTGTTATTGGGTAGAAAGTTCTACATATGTGTGTTAAATCTACTTGGTTTATTGTATTGCTTAAATCCTCTATTTCTCTACTTATCTTCTGTTTGGTTGTTCTATCCATTACTGAGAGTAGGCATTAAGGTCTTCAAATATTATTTTAGAAATGTTTATTTCTCTTTTTAATTCTGCTGGTTTTTTTGTTTACATATTTTATGGTCTCATTAGCTGTGTAAATGTTTACAATTGTTGCATCTCCTTGCTGTATCAATCCTTTTATTAATGTATAATGTAATTCTTTAGTTGTTATAAATGTTTACTGATAAAACATCTATTTTTTTTCTAATATTAGTTAAGACACTTCTGCTATCTTTTGGTTAATATTATTACATATATATTTTTAATTCTTTCACTTTCAACCTATTTGTGTCTTTGGATCTAAGTTTCTTGTGCATTGCAGATAGTTGGATCATGTGTTTTTATCCCTTCTGCTAATCTCTGTCTTTTGACTGAAGATTTCAATCCATTTACTTTTAAAGTAATTACATATAAGAAGGGACTTATGCCATTTTGCTAATTGTTTTTTATATGCTTCATAGCTTTTTGTATCTTCTTGTATTACTGTCTTCTTTTTTATTTCATTGATTTTTTTGTAATGAAATGTTTAAATTCTTATTTTATTTCTTTCTGCGTATATTCCATAGCTATTTTCTTTGTGGTTAGCATGGGGATTATCTTTCACATCCTAAAGTTATAACATTCTAATTTGAATTTGTGCCAGCTTAAATTCAGTAACATATACAACTCTGCTCCTTTACAGCTAAATCCCACCTTGTGTGGTTGCTGACATCATAAAATTACATCTTTATACATTGTGTGCCTGAAAACATAAGCTAATAATTCTTAAAATTTATTAGTTTCTTAAATTATGTAAAAACAAAATGTGGAGTTCCATGTAAAGTTACAATAATACTACTAGCTTTTAGACTAATAATTTTTAAATGTATTACTTTCAGTTATGTAGACAAGAAAAAGTGAAGCTATAAACTATTGTTATAATATTCTAGCTTTTATTATTGTCCATGCGTTTATATTCACTGAGGTCTTTCTATCTTCATACATCTTTGATTTTCTGTCTGGTATCCTTGCATGTCACCCTGCTGGACTCCCTTGAGCATTTTTTCCCCCAAGGCAGCTCTAATGGTAACAAACTCTCACAACCTTTGTTTACTGGGAATGTCTTAACTTCACCCACACTTGTCACGGTCAGTATTGCCAAACATAAAATTCTTTGTTGACAATTTTTTTTCTTTTAGCATTTTTAACATATCAGCCCACTGCCTTCTGGCATCTAAAGTTTCTGATGAGAAAATTGCCTGTATTCTTACTGAGGATCCCATATACGTGACAAGTTGCTTCTCTCTTGCTGCTTTTAAGATCTTTTTCTGATTGTCTTTCAAAAATTTGATTATAATGTATCTCAGTGTGGGTTTTATACAGCTCATCATACTTGGAATTCATTCATCTTCTCAGATACTTATATTTGTATTTTTCAACAATTTAGAAAATTTTCAGCCATTATTTTTTGAAACATTTTCTCTGATGCTTTCTTTCTCTCTTCTCCTTCTAGGGCCCTAAAAATGCATACATTGGTCCACTTGATGGTGTCCCACAGGTCCCTCAGGCTCTGTTTACATTTCTTAAATCTTTTTTATTCTTTTTATTCTGCAGATTTGGCAATTTCTATTGTCCTATCATCAACTTTGCGGATTCTTTATTCTGTCTGCTCAGATCTGTCTTTGAATCTCTCTAGTGAATTTTAAAATTTCAGTTATTGTACTTTTCAGCTCCGGAATTTCTTTTTGCTTTTTTTTAGGTTTTGTATCTATTTATATTTCTATTTTGTCCATATGTTATTTCCTTGACTTTCTCCACATATTTCTTTAGTTATTTGAGTATTTTTAAGACAATTGTTTAAAGTCTTCGTTTAATATATTTCCCTTCATGTCTTTTTCAGGGACAGTTTCTTTGAATTTTTTTTTTCCTTTAAATGGTCCATACTTTTTTGTTTATTTGTAATATTTTGTTGCTGTTGCAAACTAGATATCTAAATCTAATAATGTAGTAACTCTGGAAATCAAATTATCCTCCTTCTCCAGGATATTTTTTGTTATTGTTTTTATTATTATTTTTTGATTGTTGTAGGCTGTCCATATGCCAAGGATCAGTCTTAAGTCTTCTCATGTTTTTTTCTGAGCCTTTCCCTAGACCTGTGCAGTCATGTTCTAATTTTCCCTGCATATACAGCTGTTTCAAATGTCCTAGTCTTTAATGTCTGGCACCCAAAAGGGAAGAAGAAAAAAATCAAGGAGGAAGGGAATAAGCCCTTTAAATTACTGAGAGTGACTTCAGCTTGTGGCGGATGGCTTGCAGCAATGCGGTGAGGTACATCAACAGAGCCACTATTTCTTAGCCCCTCTGTGTTCACAAGCAGCAATCAGTGAGCAGAGATCAGATCCCTGGTATCTGTGGGGCAGGATCTTTTATGCTTATCCTGGCTCCCACAAGTTGTATGCAGATTGCTCCAAGAACATGTGTACCACTACCTGCTGCATAGCTGAGAGGTAGGAAATTTGTATCTGCTACCGTGCTAAGAGCTGAAATTTACCAAAAGTATCCACAATTTACTCTCTAAGCCTTCCTATGGAAGTTTCAAACCTTCAATAGACTCTAGAGATCCAAAATAGCAGGGGTCCCCAACCATCATAGCCTGTTAGGAACAGGGCTGCCCAGCAGGAGGTGAGTGGCCAGTGAGCAAGCATTGTTACCTGTGCTCCACCTCCTGTCAGAGCAGCAGTGGTATTAGATTCATATGGGAGCTTGAACCCTATTGTGAACTGTGCATGAGAGGGATCTAGTTTGTGCATTCCTTATGATAATCTAATGCCTGATGATCTATCATTGTCTCCCATCACCCCCAGATGGAACAATCTAGTTGCTGAGAAACAGGCTCAGGGCTCCTACTGATTCAACATTGTAGTGAGCTGTCTACTTATTTCATTATATATTACAATGTAATAATAATAGAAATAAAGTGTACCATAAACATAATGTGATTCGGTTATCCTGAAACCATCCCCCACCCTGGTCTGTGGAAAAATTGCCTTCCATGAAGCCAGTTCCTGGTGCCAAAAAGATTGAGGACCACTGTCAAATAGTTAACATCAGCAGATTATGACAGTGCAATTGTTGGCTGGGTAGGAAGACAGATTCTGGGTGCTTTCTACTCTGCCATCTTCCCAGAATCCTCTGCTGATGGTCAATTAATTCCTGACTATGGTGCCAAAGCAAATCAATGGGGAAAGAGAAGTCTTATATAAATTATGTAAGGATAACTTGGTATCCACCTGTAAAAGAACAAAATTAAACTTTTATTTCAAACCACATGTGAAGATTAATTCAAAGTAAATAAAAAATTTAAATGTAATAGTCAAAATTATAAAACTCTAATAGAAAATGTAGGCATAAATCTTCATTAATTTGGATAAGGCAATGATTTCTTAGATAAGACACCAAACTGTACAAGAATATGACAAAAGATAATTAATTGGACTTCATCAAAATTAAAAACATTTGTGTTTTAGAGATTATCATTAAGACAGTGAGGAGATAATCCATAGATGGAAAGAAAATATTTGCAAATCATATATCCGACAGAATCTAGTAGCATAGATATATAAAGAACTAACACAACTTAAATAAAAAAAGATAACCTAATTTAAATCTGGTCATAGCACTTGAATAGATATTTCTTCAAAGAAGATATACAAATGGTCAAAAAGCACATGAAAAGATGCTTAACATCATTAGGTTAATGAAAAATAAAACAATAACGAAGTACAATTTTACACCTATGAATGTGGCTACATTAAAAATATAATAAGTCTTGATGAATATATGGATAAGTCGGAAGTCTTTGGAAAACAGTTGTATAGTTCCTAAAAAAAACTAAACAGTGAGGGACTATATAATCTAGCTCCTGGTATTTCACTTGTGGGTATGTACCTCTCCAAATGGTAAAAATTATGTAAAAATTATTGTACATGAATGTTCATAGCAGTAGTATTTATGGTAGCTGTATTGAAATGGAGACAGTACAAATAATGCACCCAAATAATGAACAGAGAAACAAATACATATACCTGTGCAATGGAATATTATTCAGGCATTCAAAAGAATAAAGTATGGGTACATGCCGTGACATGTATAAATCTTGAAAACACTGTGCTTGCTATGGGAAAGAAACCAAGCACAAAAGGTCATATAATGTACAAGTCTATTCATGTAAAATATCCAGAGTAGGCAAATCTATTGAGATAGAAAATAGACTAGTATTTGCTAAGGAATGAGAGAAACAGGAAAAAGAGAGACTGCTAAAGGGCATAGAGTTTCTTTTTAGGGTGATGAAAATGTCTCAGAATTAGAGAGTGGGGATGAAAACTTAGTGAATATACTAAAAACCACTGAATTCTGCACCCCAAAACGAAGAATTGTATGGTATGTAAGTTATATATCAACAGTACAATAATAATGAATAGGCACCACAGTAATGCGTTCAAAGCAAGACACTAACCATTTGCTACAACACCTGAAGTTCTGACTATTAATCAGAGTTAAAGACAAATGTTAAGATACAAACATTATCTAAAAGGAGTAAACCTTTCTTTAAATTAAATTACCAGTTTCCTGAGACGAATGAAAGATTTTGAGGATGAGGGAAAACTGAAGTTTCAGAGCCTGAGACAGTATCTCCTATGGTGGGACATAGAAGCAAAAAACTCCGGGTCATCTATGAACAGCGTAAAAACCCTGTCATCTTTTGGCAGAGAGAGAGATTAACTAAAGGATATAGGAGAAATCTGAAAAAAGAAAAACCGAAAGAATGGAAGAGAGTACACTAGAAAATCACATCAAAAGCTCAGACCTAACCCTGATCATAAGTATAATCCGCATAAAGATATTACATTTATATTTTAAGAGAAAATGGTTTTTAAAATATTCTTTTATATTGTATTCTCCTTTAAGTATTACAAACATCAGACAGTCCATTTAGTTGGACTCATTATAAGTTTATGTCCTCTAATATTCTCTCAGGTCCTGCAAACAGATCTTTAACCTTAGGTGTGTTAGAATGGTAGAATAATTACACAGGTACAAAAGGTAAGTTAAAAGAAATTCATCATAATGTTCAGTTCATGAAAAATTGTTTTGTCTCTACCTATAATGCTCAGATGCTTATCAGGGGAAGCTTCAAGTGAAAATTTCCCTGGGCTGTTAATTCATCATGAGTTACACTAATTCATATCATACTCCTATGTCCAATATACAGTAGGAATATTATTTTACAGTTACACTCTTACAAAGAAACATATACTTAGAGAAATGAACTTTTAAGTCATGTCTACAATGACTATAAGTTGTATGAAATTTTTTTATTGTATCCATGGGCTATCTTAATTAACATTCTGCAAAAAGTAATACCAGGTCTTGGTATGAATATGCCCTTGGCATAGTCATAAAGACTATATTCTCCCAGCAAGGAGAATTAACCATTTTTGTTTCTTTTTTTTTTTCAATAAGATTTTTTTTTTGGGCTACATAGTCACAGCCTAACAGGGCAATCCTGTTGAACAATTAGTTAAGTCATCCCAAGGAAGGCAGCTGAATATTAGAGGAGGGAATATTTTACTTGAGTTCAAATAAGCCAGTATTTGTCAAACATACTAGTCCTTACCCCAATCTCAATTAAAAAAAAAATCCCCACTCTACAGAAGCAGTCACCAAATATTTCCTTACACAAGCAATGGCATCTATAATTCTCATGATAGGTACCTGTCCTCTGGACAATGAACAATCATAAACACTATTAATCAATTTTCATCCTTAATAATAATGGCATAGTAATAAAACTAGGAATAGCCCCCTTTCACTTCTGAGTCCCAGAGGTAACTTTACCCAAGGAACCTCTCTAATGTCTGGCATACTTCTCCTCACTTGACAAAAACTAGCCCCTATCTTGATTATGTTTCAAATTTTCCCATCAACAAACACGAACATTCTCCTGTCTATCACAATCCTATCCATTATAGTGGGCGGTTGAGGAGGACATAACCAAACACAACTGCGTAAAATCCTAGCTTACTCCTCAATCACTCACATAGGTTGAATAATAGCAGTACTAATCTGTAACCCAAACATTACCATTCTAAACTTGATTATTTGCTTTATCTTAAAGTAAATAATTTTACTTACACTCAGCCTGAGTGTAAGCACCACAACCCTGCCACTATCTTACACCTGAAACAAATTAACATGGTTGACACATATAATTCCACTAATTTTACTATCCCTAGGAGGTTTATCCCCATTAACAGGGTTCCTGCCTAAATGAATTATCATCCAAGAATTTACAAAAAGCAATAGCCTTATTACCCTGACCATTATAGCTACCATAACCCTACTCAACCAGTACTTTTACATAAACCTAATTTATTCCAGCTCAGTGACACTATTCCCCACATGTAATAATATGAAAATAAAATGACAATTCAAAAACACAAAACCCATACTACTCTTCCCCCGATTTGTCATGTGTTCTAATCTCCTCTTACCCATCTCTCCATTAATTCTAACTGTAACTTAGAAATTTCAGTTAAATAAGACCAAAGGCCTTCAAAGTCCTTAGTAAGTAAAGTACGCTTAATTTCTGTAACAGACCTAAGGACTGCAAGACTCTATTCTGCATCAATTGAACGCAAATCCACCACTTTAATTAAGCTAAGTTCTTGCTAGGTTGATGGAATTCAAACCCACGAAAATTTAGTTAACAGCTAAACACCCTCATCAACAGGCTTCAATCTCCTTCTCTCGCCATTGTAGGAGAAAGGCGGGAGGAGCCCAGGCAGGATTGAAGCTGCTCCTTTGAATTTGCAATTCAACATGAGATATCACCTCAGGGCTGGTAAAAACGGCCTTGACCTCTGTCTTTAGATTTATAGTCTAATGCTTACTCAGCCATTTTACCTTTTTTCCCACTTATGTTCATCAATCGTTTTCAACTAACCACAAAGATTCTGGAACACTCTACCTGCTATTTGCTGCATGAGCGGGGATAGTAGGCACCGCCTTAAGCCTTCTCATCTGAGCAGAATTAGGCCAACCAGGAACTCTGCTAGGAGATGATCAAATCTACAATGTTATTGTTACCGCCCTCACATTCGTTATAATCTTTTTTATGGTAATACCAATCATGACTGGGGGTTTCGGCAACTGGCTAGAGCCTCTGGTAATTGGTGCACCCGATATGGCATTCCCCGAGATAATAATATGAGCTTCTGACTTCTCCCCACATCTTTTCTACTCCTACTTGCTGCCTCAATAGTAGAAGCCAGCGCTGGAACCGGCTGAACAGTTTGTCCCCCTTTAGCAGGAAACCTAGCAGACGCAGGAACCTCTATGGCTCTGACCATCTTCTCCCTCCACTTGGCAGGTGTTTCTTCTATTTTAGGGGCCATTAACTTTATTTCCACAATTATTAACATAAAACCCCCAGCCTTACCTCAGTATCACACGCCTCTTTTCGTCTGATCAGTCTTCATTAGGACAGTCCTTCTACTCTTTCCCTCCCAGACCCAGCCGCCAGCGTTACTATACTATTAACTGTCCGTAACCTCAGCACTACTTTTTTTGACCCTGCTGGCAGTGTGACCCTATTTTGTACCAACATTTATTCTCATTCTTTGGTCACCCTGATGTCCACATCCTTACCCTACCAGGTTTCAGGATAATCTCTCACATCGTAACGTATTATTCTGGAAAAAAAGGAATCATTTGGATATGGGCATACTATGAGCCATGATATCAATTGGTTTCTTAGGATTTACCATATGGGCTCACCATATATTTACAGTAGGAATAGACAGACACACGGGCATAATTCACCTCCACTACCATAATTATTGGTATCCTACTGGTGTCAAGGTCTTTAGCTGATTAGCTACACTGCATGGTGATTACATCAAACGATCTCCGAAATATTCTGAGCCCTAGGATTCATTTTCCTTTTCACAGTGGGAGGTTTAACCGGCATACTAGCTAATACATCACATTGTCAAATAAGCCAATATTTAATATGGTACTATATATAAAAATGTCCCTGACATATACACAGCTTCCTCCTTCCTTCCTTCTTCCCTCTCTTCCCTCCCTCCCTCCCTTCTTTCCCTTCCTTCCTTCCTAACTTCCTAACTTTCGATTAACTTTCGATTTTTTCTTCTTTTTTTCTTTCTCCCTCTTTCCTTCCCTTTGTCTTTTTTTGTGTCCACTACTTCCTAAGCCAGTCTTGTCACACTACTATTTAGAATACTTTGTTGGAAGTGTCATTGCCACTGTCTGTTTCCTAAGGAGACCTGGGCTATGATATAAAGATTCTTTAGAGTGCAGTTTCAAAGAGTAAAGCCATCCAGTAGAAGTTCTGCAATAACAGGAATGTTCTAAATATGCACTGTTGCAACTGGGGAACATTTGAAGTGAGGTTAGTGCAAACAATGGCCTGAAATATTTTTTATTTTACTTCATTTTAATCAACTAATTATTTACATATGGTTAGTGGCTACCATGTTGAACAGCATCTGTTTGAAATTTTCTTTTAACCTTAAATATTTAAGTCAATGCTATATATATATATAATATATATATTTGCTCTCTCTATATATAGATATATACATCTATATATACTCTATATAGATATATATCTATATATGTGCTCTCTATATATACTATAGTATATATAGTATATATACACACACACACACACATACACTCTAGCAACACTAAGGACTACTATAGTTGTGTTAAAAAGAGCAGAGGTGTAATTATTTAGAAAATAAAAGTGAGTTCATTCAGGAGACAGCAGATGTGAACCTGCAGCTAGGAATAAAATAAATTGCATAAGTTCTGTCTAGCCATTTAATTCCCTTTTGATTTGATAGTTAAACATTCTCCACTTGCAGACAAATTTAGATTATATATGCTGCAGGTGGTCTTTATATTCCTGATCTGTGGAAGTTGAAAGTTGAACAAAATTCTGTGGATAACCTCAGAAAGGTTGAATGATGCCATTGAATGTGGCGGAATCCATGTAGATCTAGCTCCAACTTGAGGAGGGCCTGTCAAGGACAGCCCTAGATTGGGCAGATTGTCTCACCTCAGTCTGACAATTTAAATCCTTTGGAGCCTATCTTTGAACCAAAATGTTTTGAATACTGCTAGGAACCTTGCTAATGCAAAGACTGAGAAAACACATGCTGAGACCCTGCTGCCTGTTAACTATTTGGAAGTGTGTGGTTTTTTTTTGTTTTGTCTTTTGCTTTTACAATGTATGCTGCAAAACAATGGTGAGAACTAGAGAGATTCTCTAGAAAAGATGAAAACCAGCAGGTGAATATCTAATCTCCACAGCAAGCTAAAGATCTTAATTATGAAGCTCCTCAAATCCTTAGACTAGACTACATATGTTATGGATTTGGGTAGACATCAACCGAGCTCTGTCCTTCTCTTCCTCCCTCCTTGCTTTTATTTGAATCAAAGCATTGTATTTCAAAATAGGACATTTGATCATTTTACTAGTAACTGTTTTCTCTTGTTTTGTAATAGTCTCCCCCAAATAGTTTTAGCTATATTGAGAAAATTTTTTTCAACCTTGCAATTAATATAAAAATTTCTTCTGAAACTTCTACCACACAGCACTCCAAACTGTGATTACTTATAAATAGAATCTGGCACCCAGTGGCACTGTGAAGACATGACTAATCCATCATCTCATCCGGAAGCATTGTGTGGCTGTATTGAGAAAATATATAGCTGCTGGCTATTAAAATACTCTCTGGAATTAAAAAAAATCAATATTGTAAATTATTTGACTCAATGTGCGGGCTTTATAACTGAATCCTATTCAATATAAAAGCTTCAGAAGGAGCAAAAGTAAAATAAATAAACATTTTCTGAAGACCTTTTTTGTTTCAGACATCATGCACACATTGTATATTTAATTATATCTACAAACCATTAAACTGATATTATTAAGCACTTTAATGGATGAAAAAAGAAGATTCAAAATAATTTATAAATGTGCTCTAAATCAAGAAGCTCTTCAATATCAGAGTTAGAATAAGTGCCTATGTGTAGCTCCATGGGTCGACAGTAAGTATTGAACAGAAAAGGGTGAGTTCAGTTGCTGATAAATTTGTCTATGGCCAGGTATTTCTGTAGCTACTTAACTAACTGGGCCCTTTCCAGCTGCTCTGATTTCTCTCGTCACAGTCTTATAGTGGCCTCTGGATCATTTCTCTAGACCCAAGGTGAGCAATATTATTAGGCATTGTTCTATTGGTGTATTAACACCAACATCCAACTGACACATCATTCACTGTAATTAAAAAGAAAAAAGGAAATTTTCTCCAAACAAAAATGCTACTTGAATATGGTAAAAATGCTAAATACAGTTTCAACTACTGAGAACAAAACAAATGGTATAACACTTTATTGGTATTTACCTAGCTTTCTAGAAATGCATTCAAAAAAGAATATAGGAAAATCTTAAAAAAATAATTTCAAGATCCAAACTGCCATTCAGATTTCTTTAAGCCTATCATCCCTTTTTTAAATAATCATATATAACCTTTATCATCTTTCGTTTGGTTTCTATAAGCTGAAATAGAACTTAAAATACTACCTTACTTGCCTTACAATTGTATCTAGTTTCGACTATTAGAATGTGGGCCTCTAGAAGACAGGAAACATATATTTAATATATTGTATTTCTCAAAGTACTTAGATATGTACTCACAGGAATTCAATACAGTAATTGATTAAAGTTCATATTTTTAATTCAAATAAGTATTTTATGAGACCCAAATAACTGTTTAGGACTCTAATAAGTGATAAGTTGATCATAAGCCACAATATCCACATATTTACTGAGCTGGGGATAAATATTTGTAATATACTATCGAAGATACCCATATAGTTTAGAAAATGAATATAATCACTTTAGACTTTCCATTGCAGTAGAACTCTTGATCTGGCATCAACATTTTGAAGCATAGGAAGGTAATGTAAAAATTGTTTTATAAGAGGACAGGGTACAAAACTGAATTTGTGTTTATTTTTTTTAAATGAAGATCTCATATGAGATAACCAAATTGTACCATTCTTAAAGTGAACTGATTTGTGTTCCCCCTTAGAGGGATAAAAAAAATTAAGGAGTAACTGCTGCATAATGATGAATTATTTGCTCTGGGTTCTTCTTAACTGAATTACCTGATTTTCTTTTCTTCTCGTGCTGTAGCACATTTAACCCAAGTCACTGGGAGGAGAGTCCAACAGGACTAAATTAGGATATATTAATATACTGTAATGTGTATTACATAATATACACTAATATATCTGTATATTTGTATGTATATATCTGTGTGTATGTGCATGTGTGTATGTATCTCACCATCTTTTTTTTAGAAGTTGAAGGTTTTTTTCACTTGCCTTTATTTTCCATAATTTTTTATCTTTTTCTGCTGAAATATAGCATTAATTTAAATAGATTAGAAATGCTCAGTGATATGTTAAATGGTTTGATGACTATTGATAACAGACTGAGGACTGGTGGATTTCTTTTCTATTGGCCACCACTTAATGTTTTAGTGGTAATACATTGAATCATGCAATGAAATCAATATAAAATAAATAAAAATAATTATATTACTAGTTTAGCCACCTGAAATATTTGAAGAATAAATTATGTAATACCTAAAATTGCATAGTTGATTGACATTTTACTCTTCAAAAGTTAAATACTCATTACTTATTGATGTGTAACAAATCATCAAAATGCAGTGGTTTGAAACAATAACAACCATTTATAATCACTCACAGTTTGGTGAATTAGGAATTCAGTAGTGGCTCAACTGGTGGTGGTGCCTCAATGTCTATTGGCCTGCAGTTATCAGAAGACTTGACTGGAGCTATAGGACCTACTTCCAATGTGGCTTATTCCAGGACCAGCAAGTTGGTGCTGGCTATTGGCTGAGAACCACAGTTTCTTTTCGCATAGATCTCTCCACAGGCCTATTTGAGTATTATCTTGACATGATGGCTTGTTCCCCCTAGAACAAGTGATCCAAGAGACCAAGGCAGTAGTTGTAATGCCTTTTAGGACCTAGTCTTGGAAATCATACATCATCCGTTCCACTGCATTCTGTTGGCCATTCAGGAAAAATCCTGTTTTAAACAGGGAGGACAAAGAGACCAGGAGAAATTACTGAGGGTCATAACGGAGGGTAGTTACAACAGTGAAACAGTTCTTTGATTTTTTATGGCAAACTCTCTAAAACGTGTTGTTCATGTTCCTGCCATAGAAAGTGTTATGCTTCCAAAAAAGTAACCTTTCTTTTTCATGAGGTCAAGATACAATGAACATTGAAGATACAGAACATATCGTACTGTAGAACAAAGAAGATTTCAGAGATAACTGAGGTATGAAGGGACAAGTGGTCCTTCGTGGAACAGTCAAAAGAGGTATGCTCTTTAATCGATATATCTTTGTTATATGGCCTTAATATCAGGAGGGTGTTTAAGTGTGCCCTTTCACTAAACATCCCCAAATTATATTTCTGTTTTTATTAGCACATTTTCTTCTCCTTTCCCCAGTGGCAATTTTTGTTCTTTAATGTCACTTTATATGTATATCAGTGGTTCCATATCTTGCCACTTCTGTTGTTTCTATTTCTGTTTGCACTGCTAGCAGTTACTTTTCTAGAGTTTCTACTTTTGCTTCTCTTTACATGTCACTTAAACCAGGAATATGCCGGAATTAAAATTTTCAACTCTAGTTCTGGGTAATACCTTCTTAACTGCGTAATCAAATGCCAAGTTTTGTCATCTTTATTTTTATTATTATAAAATTATTTTTCATTTGCATAAAACATCAATTATTTTTCATTTGCATAAAACAATTTAAAGTTAGAAGTATATTGCATAACCATTATGTTAGAGAAGCTTAACCTTCAAGGTACAGTAAGAAAACAACTTAATCCTACTCCTTCCTTTCCCACTGGCACTACCTGTTCAAATCAACTTTGTAGGGCCAATTACCACCTTTAGATGAGCCCCAGGCATGACTTCTGTGGTTACTCTCAGATAATGAAAAATATCCTCCAGTATCTTTGAGTCACCAACTACAGGTATAATGCCCTTCTGCAATAATGACCAACTCTGAATTCATTTAAAATGAAAGATTCCCTTCTCTATCAACTCAATGTAACACCAGGTAGGAATTTTACTACAGGAAAAAAAGGACCATATGATTCACTTCTTTCCTATTTCCCTAGCTGGTACTTCTCTCCTCTCCAGCTTGTCAAAAGGTTTTTCCTTGGGGTCATAGAACAAGAAGTAAGAGGCAGTAAGAGGTAGCAAATGTCTTCCTGATTTGTACTCTTCTGATCTGGTGCCAGGTTACCCTTAGCTAGGCTTTGTTTAAACTTAACTCTTCCCTTTCCGGTACTTTGGTGGGTTCGTGGGTTACCTTCCTTCACTGGTATGACAGACCAGGTAATAGTCAAAGATATCCACATCCTGATCTGTAGAACCTTGGAAGAGGTTATAAAACATGGCACAACTCATTTTGCAGATGTAATTAAATTAAGGATCTTGAGATGGAGAGATGATCCTGGATTTTCTTGGTGGGCCCAGTGTCATCCCAGGGGTTTATATAAGAAGACAAGAGAAGAAAGTCCCAAACACAGAAGCTTGTGTGACTATGGGAAAAAGACAGAGAAAAATGCGAGGATGCTATGCTGCTGGTGTTAAAGATGGAAGAAGCCACAGTCAAGGAATGAAGGTGACTGTTCAGAGCTGCGAAAGGCAAAGAAAGAGATTATTCTCCTGGAGACCCCAGAAGGAACACATCTTGACCACAACTTGATTTTAGACTTTTGACCTCCAGAACTGCAAAAGAAAACAAAAATGTGTGTTATTTTAAGCCACTTAAATTGTGGTAACTTGTTATAGCAGTAATAGGAAATGAACACAACTAAGAATCCCCGAACTACAATTGCTCTGATGCAGATGAATAAATATCCAGATTTCTGAGGATTCCTGCCTTGGCCCTTGAGCAAGCTTTACTACACCATCACACTCTTTTTACTGAGGCCTCCTAACCTTTTGAGGTGGCCCACTTGCGTAAGATTTAAAACAATTCTAAGGAGACTCTCTAGCTTTATACCCACCCAAAACACAGGCCCACTGCAGATGGAAGTGAAGTGACTTCTTACCTACAATTTTCTACTCTGTTTCCACAGCCTGATTCAGCGACCCCCTTGTCCTTCACCCTTTCTCCAGGCTGGGTCTCTCATTAGTCCACTGCGTCCCCCAAGCACTACGGAACTTGCATCAGAGTATCCCTTATCAGATCTAAGGTAAAAGTAAGGAAACTATCTCCCTTGCATCACTGACAGCTTCCAACAAAGTTGTGGAATTTAGTTAAATCATAACTTCTGTCTTAGTCTCTTCAATCTCAACTTAAAAGAAAAAATTTACAATACCTGTTTTTAGTATGTGTGATCTAGTCCCTCACTTTGGAATATTAAAATACTTGCCAACTCTTTTCTTGACAATGTAACTGAAATTGAGACATAAAGAGTTGCATTGTTACATTCTGTTCTGATTATTAAGTTATCTGTATGGGATCAGCTTACAAGAAAACCAAAGAAAGCAAAATAACTCATAAAACAAACAAATAACAAACAATATCCCCCCCTCCCCCACAAAGTTAAAAAGTAGTCTTTTGTCTCTATCTCTATCCTGAGATTATTATTCTTTTTAAATACACAATTCTAAAATAAGTCAGTGATCTGATTTTCCAAACCACATTATATTGGTGTGGCAAGCAAAATGAGCAGGTCTGACCATCAGGGATATATAAAAGGATGAGAAATAGCAACCTGTTACAGTTCCTCTGTAGAAGGGAAGGCATTTTTAAAAAGTAAACAAACACAAAAATAATAAGAGCTACTGTGACATTAGCATCATAATGATGACACTGAGTGACATTCATAATGATGGACATAATGATGACATGAAGTCACGTTCAAGAAAAAAAAATCAAATGCTATAGCTCAACTTTACAAACACAAGAGGCTATAGATTTTATTTTAGAAAGAAAAACAGAATAAAAATGTCCAAAACTAAAATGTACAAAATCTTATAGTTTATATCATTTCTTTTTTAATCCTTCATGAACCTATTTGTCACCACATGGGGTGAGGCAGTAGCAACAAGAATAGTTAACAATTATTGAATGATTTATCTATGTGTCAGGAAAAGATACAAATACTATACATATATGATTTCATTCATTCCTGACCACAACCCTTTTGAGGAAATTGGGGCTTAGAAAGATTGAGCAACTTGGCAAATCTCATGACTAATAAGTGTTAGGGACCAAAATCAAAATTAAAGAGGCATACTTTAAATTTCTATAACCACAATACAGTACCACCACCCAGGTAGTAGAAATAATGTAATGTGTATTATTATGCACATTTTCAAAGGGAGAATCCTGAAGTGTGTAGACAGTAAGTACTTTGCCCCAGGTCATATGAACAGTATACCAGAACAGGAATCAAGGCATTTTGACTTCTGGTTCACTTTTTATCTCACTATACATGTCTCTTTGACCTATATGAAGAGTGCCCTATTCCTTAATCATTGAGATACATGAAATTCTTCTATAGTTCTAGCAGGATAATATATGTATTAATTAACCAGAATATTTTTCCCTTAATTTCTACTACACCATGACACTTTCTTACTTAAGGCTATGTGACATTTCATTGCTTCAAAAGAGGATTTATTCACAAGAAAACCAGAGAAGAGTCAGATCCTTTGCTTTCATTTTCAAGAGCAGTAGTCCAACTATAAAATAATAATAATGAAAAAATTTTAAACTGTTGATCAGCAAGGATCAGTTTTTCTTGCCCCTTGGAAACTAAATAAAGGTATCAGAGTTCAAGGAGTCATGGAGGAGAGAGACGTGGAAAGGAAGGAACTGGACCAGGCAGAGGACTAGGAGTCCTAGAATTAGGGGATCCCACATGGATGTCAAGTGAACAGGAGCAGAGCCTGCTCAAGGAATCACCCAGCTCCTAAAGAGCAAGAAGCTCTCTCTGTCAGTATCACCGGCAGGCCAGCACTTTGAAGTCCAATGTCCACGTAAGAAAGCCCAGTAAGTCATCAAAATCAAAGAGTTGTTATGGTTATCCTTCCCATTGTGGTCCACAGGGGACCATGAGAACAGCTTGCACATCTCTTATTGATTAATAGGGGTGATACCTAAGTTGGGAGATTCTGCTCAGGCCCCGGTCAACAACCCCTCATGCCTAAATCCCACTTAAAATGGCTTATGACACTAAATGCCCTTTCCTCAATGCTCCCCACCGAAGGCACAGAATGTGCCCAGGACACCTTGAAAGGTGGTGGCCATGTGGAACAGATATGCAACTTCACCCCACCTGAATCCCCTCCCACGCACATTAAAACCCTAGACTGATGTGAAGCTGAATGGACTCAATCTCAGCTTTTCTTTGAAAGCCCACTAGTAACGAAACATAAAAATACCCTAACTTGACTTGTTTCTTTGGAATGCTTTATGTGTACTCTTCTCTTTTAAATTACTACATCTTAAAGGGTAAGTAGTATAGCTTTATAGCTTTTTGTTTTCATTTGTCTCACATTATTTGTAATATAAGTTTAGAGATAATTAGGAGCTCACTGGATATTTCTGTGACTGGCAGCTTGATTAGGGGACGTTTCTAGAATCTATAAAAATGTGCTGCCTGTTACGCACATCTCCCCATCTTCTGTCTGTGACCACAACATTTAAATAAATTAAAAATCTCAACCACTGAAACAGAAATCCATAGGAAGACTACTTTGACTGAATTGCTAATGCTTGAGAGTGAGGATTATCCTCTGGGTCCCTAATTCCAAAGCATCTGGTGGTCCAGCTAGAGGAAATGACCATCACCCCAACCAGGTAGTAATTACCAAGCATCATCTTCAGTAGAATGTATGTTGTCTGTCTTTCCTTTTCCCTTGGTTTTATAGCCAGCTCCTCTTCGTTCGTTTACCTTTCTTTTTTTAATAGAAAAGGAAAGGCACTTTTAAAATTATTGTTCTAAAGGCTTCTACCTCAGGGTTTTTGTTTTGCTTTTTAATCTTGCTTTTCATCTTTTACAAAGCAATTGGGATTATGTTTTGTACCAACTTGACAAGAATGACATGAGTCTTGCTTTAATCGCAGTAAGCTGGAGAATGTCACCTGATGTGCGGGAGGCTGGAGACAGTTAATGTAAACAGTCATGCAGCTAATAAATTCCAGTTTAATTCACTTTTTAAACACCCTCCCACTAAATTCCAAATCAGTCTCTATGCTTTATTTATCTACTCTGACTCCAAAGTGTTCTGTTAGCTTCCAGACCTAAAAGAAGAGCAGTCACAGAGCTTTCATGCTGCTGGAAGGCTACCCTCATAAGACATCATGCTAACAGTTCAAATTTTTGAATTTTAAAGCTTTGTAGAAATTTTCAAAATGAATGAAGGAATTGGTTATAGGAACACCAATTCCGATAGAAGTTAAAATTCTTAGATGGGATGAAAATAGTCTGGAGTCACCTTTCCAGCTATACTGCATCTGGTTTTCAGCTCTCATACAAAAAGCACATAAAAATGGGTTTAGAATCTCTGGGAACAAGTTCTTCCATGCATATAATGATGTTTTGGGTACATGAAACTTGATTAAAAGACTCTAGGCAAATTCAGCACTTCTAAAAAATCAGTTAGAAGGATATATGACCATCCTGCTTCTTATAGGTTTATTTACATTGGGGGGAAAAAAAACAATGAATAATGCAATTACCAAGATACTGACTGAAGCAGCTGTAGTGTCCATTTTTGCCATCCAATTAAATTTACAATAAAGTATTTAAGACATATTTGCAGGGAAAGTTGATGTTTACATAACAATTGCCAAGCTGGTTGCCAATAAAACCAACATTTCTCTTTATGTTTAAATTTGAGGGCAGAGAATATTGATGCAGAAAGAGATGCAGTAAAGAGCCATAGAAAACCATAGAAGAAATAATCCTGTATCAGAATAGACAGGCCATTGTTTTAGATATTACATTTTAAGGTAACATTCTAGGTAGTTGCTGGATCTGTTGGCTATTTTAATTCTTCGGATTTGAAAGGTTTCCTTCTGACTATTATTTTTCTGATGCTTGTTCTGGGCACCAGACATCTTTCATACTCTGGAAGGTGCCCGGGAGAACTCTGGAGCCAATTACATCATTGTGCTCCCAGGAGTGTCACAACATAAACTTCCATTTGCAAATGAGGCCACAGAGTCACTAAGAGGTCAAATGACACATTTAGTCTTCATGGAGCATCTCAGCCAAGTTTACCTTTACACAGAAGCCCACATTATCACACTTAAAGCTTTACTCAAGCCCAGAACTCTAAAACTAAACATAAATTACCCATAATTCACAAAGATTTCGTGGAATTCACTACGGTTACTAATGGAATACTTGCAAAGAATTCAGCAATTTGTTCTGTAAGAAAATATAAATGTATATGGACATGAGAGATTTATTAGTATATCTAATTATTTTATCATTATTCCAGAATGAGGTGTTATATAAAGATGACTTCCAAGCTTCAAAATTTTGTTTTTATTTGAATTATTCTGATAACATTTTTTTCTCAAATTAAAATCTTTTACCTCTTTAAACAGATGGCATTAACATAATTCAATTTTATCTTAGTGACTCAAGGTCATTATTATGAGAATCCACAGTCATTCTGCAAGGGGAAATAAAGTGGACTAAATTTCTTAGTTAAAAAGTCAGTGTTTATTTTAAAATTATTTCATTTAGTATCTAAGGGAAATGTGGATTTCAGTAAGTTATTGAAATTAAAGTTAACAACCAGTAGATTTCAAAATAAGATTATCTCTTCAAAAATATTAGGGAAAAAACTTATATAGCATAAAAAGAGAAAAATGCCATGGAAGCATAAGAACTCAATTAAAAACATTTTTGTATTATTGCTTACAAAATAAATATATATGGTTAATTTTTTTGTACATGTAATTAACAAAATAAATGCAAATGGTTAAATTTCTGTGTTAATTCAATGATCCTTACATAGAGCCAAAAGGAAAATTCAGATTTTTGCTGTATTGTAAAACAGATTAAACATTTCAATTTAAGTGTCCAGGAAATATTTTAAAAATATGTAATTTACTAGAATATGACAAGAATTTCATGTTATTTTCATTAAATATAATGGTTTAAATTTAAAATAACCACAGATCTCATGCATAACTGATAGAGTATCATGAGTATATAAAAATCTCTTGTAAATTAATGTTAAGAGGACAAACAACCTAACTAAAAAATGGAAAAGGGAAAAACAGATTTTACAGAAGAGAAAACACTTTTTGTTACTAACTATCTGGATAAATGCTCATGTGTAATTAAGAAAATGCAATCAGGAATATTATGAGATATAATTTTATATTAATTTGAATGGAAAAATTATGAACTCTAATATTCTAAGTGATGGATTAGATATAGATTGGTGGCATTTGTTCAGGTCTGTTACCTGAATAAAGATAGAGTCACTTTGGGGAACAGCTGGAGTATCTAAATTTAACTATTCATATACCCCAAGCTTCAAAATTTTTCTTCTAGTTATATACCCAAGAGAAATTCTTACAAATGCCTTTGAGGAAATATGCATATCAGTGGTCAAGGCAATAGTGTTCACAATTAAAAAGACTTGGACACAAAGTCCCCTTGGCTACATAAATTGTGCACCTTCTATTATACAAAGGAATATTATTTACACTACTCGAAATAATTTAATACTGCAAACACAGGAATAACCTTACAAATAAAATACTGAGTTAAAAAAGTACTAAAATATTTCAAGCAATATGATACTCATTAGGAAAGCCATTATTTAAGAGAGAAAGAGGATAATCAACACATCAGGCAAATAGTAAACTTAAATTGAGAGAGACAGGGGGTGGATACTGTAAAACCATATAAATTGGTATAAGGTATTGCCAGTGTCTATGTTGGGTGATAACTTTACTGACTTTCATTTCAATCTCCCCCACCCCAATTTTAGATTTTCTCAAGCTAACATATTGAATTAAAAATCTCTGCTTGGTGAATCACTGTCAGTGCACTTGGTCTATCCCACTTTATATTCCTTTAGCCCTAATCCCATGCCTTTAAGATCAATTACTATATCTGTTTCCACTTTATTGTAATGTAATAGTCATATATTTCCATGAAAATGGTCTGTGGCAACAAATACTTGGTCATCCAAAGCCTTGCCACCTGAAAACATAGGTGTCTACAAGCAATAATTTTAGTGACTGTTTTACCACTGCAAGCCATGGGCAACCAGTGTCTCCACCACAAATTGAATCAATGTGTTTAAATTTAATCAGTTTGGAGAACTAATTGCAAGTAAATCAGAACTAATTAAGAGAACCCATGCTTAACTTTCTTTACTCCCAGAATCATTTCCTTTTCACTGAATAAAATCATTGCCCTTTCCATGATGGAAGGGGTCCATGAATAATGCTTATATCATATTGACAGCTCAACATTGGTACTTGTTTTCAGAAGAAGGCATGGATTTACTAAAAAATCCTATATGATTGTGCCATGATTCTGCTATTAGGTCTTACAAGAGACTCTATAAACCATCTCTGTTTATCAGAGACAACCTTGTATACTATTGGATCTTCTGAGTCATATAAGACTCAAGTAGAAGAGCAGCTTGGACTTGCTGCAGAACTTTCTCTTGCCCTGGTATTCTTCAAATCTGGCAGCCATATGTGTTATTCAGTACATGAGTCATATTAGCAGAGAAAAATGTATAAAATGTATTTTAAATAAAAAACTCATAAAGCATTGTGCTTCCTTTATAGTGATAGGCAGGCAAGGTACTCAACTTGCCTTTTCCATTGAAGAGAATATTGTGATATGCTTTAGACTACAGAAGTCCACAAACTTCATTTGAAGATAAGTTCTTAAATTTTCCTGGGGTATATCTCTGACTTGCTTATGTCTTACTATGGCAGTGAAGGCAGTAAAGCACCTGATGTTGCTTATTAATCATGTCCAAAGATCCTAATGTCAAAAATACAGTGAACAGTGTGACATTCTAATGCCAAGATGATCAAGACAATTGTAGACTAGGATTATAGTATAGCACAGGGCAGAATAATTAACACAGCCCTGAGGCAAGACTCTGAAGGTGTGATATTGACCATGTCAAGCTAAAGTAATCTGCTTATTATGGCCTGTGTGAATTGATACAGAAGGCAAAGCAATCTCCAGATCAATTATCTGCATTCCAGATTCTAGGGAACTGGGGTGACTTACTTCAGGAGATATGCCACACCTGGAATAGCAGCTATAGTTGGAGTCATTATGTAATTAAGATCGTGATAATTCAAGATCAATTTACCCTCCACACAAGAAGAACCAGGATAAATGAGTAGGTGAATTTTTTGTCTTTGGTGGTGTTAGTAAATTCTGCAAATCCCCCAGTTATGTGATATTGCTTAAGGTTCACCAGTTTGGTAAGGAGGGGAAGTACCAAGGACTTCCCACTTGGTACCACTATAGCAGTTGAGTGAGGAATTCTTCCCATTGTCAAATTTGTCTATTTGAATATTCAGGAACTGAGAAGGTAATCACAAATTTGTTCAATGAACTTATTGGGCCAACTCTGATTCAAATTTGGGACAATTCCCTATTTATCACATGATCTCCATTAGCTCCTAATTTGACCAATAAACTACAGTGGCTTTTTTGGGTTCTCAGTGATGAATGTTAATTAAGACAAATGAAGTCTTATAACCCATCCGTTCTCATTATTTTATTTTCCATAGTGCAAAGTCACTGTACGGTTGTAAGTCCTTTTGAAGGAAGGCCTGATGTAAGAGTTACAATACATACAATATAGGCTTATAGCAGCATATCAATTCCTCTCCTCAAGAAGATTGTATTAGTCTGTTCTCACACTGCTGTAAGATAGTACCCAAGACTGGGTAATTTATAAAAAAAAAAAAGTTTAATCGACTCACAATTCTGCATGACTGGGAAGGCCTCAGGAAACTTACAATCATCACAGAAGAGGAAGCAAACACCTTCTACACAAGGCAGCAGGGGACAGAAGAAAAGCAAAGGGGAAAGAGCCCCTTTTGAAACCATCAGATCTCATGGGAACTCACTGTCATGAGAACAGCATGGGGGAAGCCGTCCCCATGATCTAATCACCCCCCTCCCTCAACACGTGGGGATTACAATTCAAGAGGAGATTTGGGTGGGCAAAGGGAGCCTAACCATATCAAGGATCTAGCCTTCTCTTCAAACAAGGGGTTCTAGATATTTGGACTTGCTTAAGTCTGGAAACTTGGAGAGAGCCTGTAATTCTTAATTGAGATGACTCAAATTAGATTTCTAGTCTCCAGTCCTGGAGTTCTACCTGTTTTATAGATCAAGTAAGATTTTTGTACACTTCCTAATTACTTCATTCCTAAGGTCACCATGATATTTAGGATAAAACATTTTAATGAACCCTTTGTTGTTACTGCCCATTCTTGAAGTTTAATGCTTTTAGTTGGTCTCTTTACTCCAGGAATACATTTTCCTTTCTGAAATCAGTGTAATCACTAAAATAATAAGCAGGTTAATCATGCCTGCCATCATTTTAATTTTTTTTCTTATCAAGGTAATATTGCATGAAAAAGTAATTAAAATAATATTTGTCAGAAAAGAAGGAACACAGTGATCACTTTCACTATTTTTCACTATAGAACTTACCATTTTTAAAATATGCTATTTAATTTTCTTACATATATGTTTTAGGGTTTGTATCCCCCCCAACAATCTAATGATTCTCTTCAATATGATAGACATTTTTATCTGTTTTTTTGCATTGCTATATTTCCAGTGACAAAAACAGTGCTAAGCATTAATAATAATAACATACTTGAAAATTGCTGAAAGAAAAAAAAATAAATGCATTGTTATATATCCACAGAAAATCAAATAGAATTAATAAAAAATATTAAAGTGAATTGTTTTTGAAAAGTTACTGGGTGGGTATAGTAGAAATATTACAGTATATTTTGAAAAGAATAATAAGGGGCTGAAAATCCTATTACTAGCCCCAGGGGAAACTAGGATGGTGATTTGACTAAAAAAGTTCAAGGGACAGGTAATAGAACTTTGTAGAAATTGGTACATTTGGTAGAAAGTGGTTAGATTTGCACATGTTTTGAACTTATAACGGAAACATTTTAAAGGTAGAACTCATAGAATGTATATGAAATAGTGAAAATGGCTTTGGCTAATGTATTGATTATCAGCAGCATTTGACCTTGCTGGTTATCCCATTTCCTATGTGACACCATATTAGCTTAGCTTTCTGGACACTACTCTCTCATGTGCTTTACTTGCTGTATTCTCCTTTTCTTTTGGACCTCGTAATTTTGGCATGCTCGAGGATAAGCCCTTGGATATCTTCTCTTTATCTTCACTCAATCTTAAGGAGTGTCATTGAGGCTTACAGATTTGAATATCATCCATACACTGATCTCCAGATTCCTCAATGTTCACTCCTGTCCACTCTCCTGAACTCAGACTTACGTATCCAGTGCTAACTTGACATTTCTACTTGGATATCTAATAGGCATCTGAATCTCAAACTTTACATGTTAAAATCAATTTTTTGATTTTGCCTTCAGCTTCAATAAACAAAAATATGCTCATCACTCCATTTTTCTTTTCTTATTTTTCCCTTTTTTTTTTTTTTTTTTGACTGTTTCTCAAGCCATCACTTAGGCTGGAGTGCAGTGGCATGGACTGCACTGGCATTGCAACCACTGCCTCCCAGGCTCAATTGATCCTCCCACCTTAGTCTCCTGAGTAGCTGGAACTACAAGCACGTGGCACCATGCCTGAAT
>NW_012105686.1:1887693-1895936 GCF_000951045.1 Mandrillus leucophaeus | reverse complement strand
TTTTTTTTTTTTTTTTTTTAGACAGGTTCTCAATCTGTCACTCAGGCTGGAGTGCAGTGGCATGGAGTGCAGTGGCATTGCAACCACTGCCTCCCAGGCTCAATTGATCCTCCCACCTTAGTCTCCTGAGTAGCTGGAACTACAAGCACGTGGCACCATGCCTGAATAATTTTTGCGAGGTGATCTCATCATGTGGCCCAGGCTGGTCTCAAACCTACAGGCTCAAGTGATCTGTCCACCTCAGCCTCCCAAAGTGCTGGGATTACAGGCATGAGCCACCACACCCAGCCTCCAATTTTTAATGTTATTATTATTCATCCAGTTGTTTAAGTCAACAAGGGAAAAGGAAGAATAATAATACTTATCCTGATTTGATCACCACATACTGTGTATATGTACCAAAATGTTACATGTACCCCATAAATATGTACAATTATCATGTATCAATTTAAAAAATAAAATAATTTTAAAAGTGAAAAAAGAAAAGGAGGAATAAAGATGGAGACACCCTTAGCACTATCTCTTGATTACACAACCATTCCTATTCTATCTTTCCACTCCTCTCCATTGTGTTTTATTCAAAGAGTCAGAGTGACTTTTTAAGACACAAATTGGATTATGTCTCAACTGTTCAAAATTTCTCAATGGAATCTCATCAATTTTAGGAATTTTAACATATTCTCAGAAATTAGTACATGATTTATTACATAGGAGACCCTGGCAAGTGGAATAATGCCCTCCAAAGATGTCCTCATCTCAATCCCCAGAAACTGCGGATATGTACCAAGGCAAGAGGGTCAAAATCAGGAAAGAAGATGTGACGAGGGAAACAGAGGTCCTCATTAAACAGAGAGGTTTGAGAACATAATGCTTTTGACTTGAAGATTGAGGAAGGGGCCACAAGCCAAGGAATGCAAGGGGTTTCCAGAAGCTAGAGTAGTCTAGGAGACAGATTTTCCCCTAGATTCTCCAGAAGGAACAGAGACCTGCCAACAGCTTGTCTTAACCCCAGTGAGACCATGTTAGACATCTGATCTACAGAACTGTGAGAGAATAAGTTTCTGTTGCATTAAGCTACAAAGTTTATGGTAACTTGTTTTATCAGCAATAGTAAGGTAATACAGAATTGCCTAATAAATATTGCAAAGTGATTAAACTAGATTCTAGTTGAACAGAAGTACTGGAATTCAAGTCATAGAACTAGGGTTTACTCTCAGCTCTGCCCCTTTCACTAAATGATTTTGGAAAAACCCTGGCATTTCTGTAAATTGGAGATCATGTCTCATCTTCTCATATCTCAGAATTATCAGTTGGTATATTAGTTTCCTATTCCTGCTGTAAAATATCACCACAATCTTAGTGGCTCAAGACAACATAAATTTATTTTCTTACAGTTCTGGAGGTCAGATATTCAAACTGTTCTCACTGAATTAAAATCAAGAAACTGGCAGGGCTATGCGCCTTTTGGGGGATCCAGGGAAGATTTTGCTTCCTTGCTTTTTTCAGCTTCTAGAGACCACCCGAATTCCTTGGCTCAGGGCTTCTTCCTCCATCTCCAAAGCCAGTAGTTTAGCATTTTGAAATCACTCTGCTTCCATCATCACATTATCTTTTCAGATTCGGACTCTTCCTGCCTCTGTTGATAAAAACCACTGTAATTGCATTGGGCCCACCAAAATCATCCCCGATAACTTTCCCATCTCAAGATCTTTAATTTGATCACAGCTGCAAAATTCATTTTGCCACACAAGGTATTAGATTAACTGGCTTTGGGGGTTAGGTTGTAGACATCTCTGTGGGGGAGCGTGGTCTGTCTACCACAGTAGGTAAAGTTAAATAACCTATTAAAAATATCATAAAGCTGCGAAAGCATGAGGCAAAACTAGGATAAAGTATCCTTAGAAAAGAAGATTCCAATTTGGTTCACATTGTAAGAAAAGACATTGAAAAGTTCAGTTTGTAAAACTAAACTCTTACTTTTATGTTTATCTTTATAATATAAAAAGATCCCTTTTAATTGGTCAGTCTCTTCTTCATTTCATCGAATGGAGTCCTTCTATTAATCATTCACTTTTATCACATAACACAAAAAGAAGTTATATGCTTCCACGAACAAAAGAATTACCTAATTAAAAAACAAAATTTAAAAATTAATAACTGTATCATATGCTCTGGGGAGGCAAAGTCACCTATAATGATTGCTGATGGATACTGTACCAGTCTTATTCTCTGCCAGATGATCATTTAAATTTCAGTGAAAAATATGACCTCTGTTAGTAATATCAATATTATAGAGTATTTGGGAATAGTTTCCAGTGACATCTCATCCAGGGACCATTTTCTAATTATGTAACATTTTCCTAGATGTATACAGTCAAAGAATGGTGAGATTAAACTTCTTGAATCATACCTATACATCATTAATTGGACAACCAAATTGCCAAAATTCAGCCGTCTTTGTGAAAAAAGTAAGCGATCCTTATGCATGTTTTCACTGAAGCTTCACCAGTTAATACAGAGAATCTTTTCACATATAATTATACAATCACCACATTGGAGATATATCACAGTCCAATGCTTGTCGAATATTTGAATCTCCTTTCTCATCACCAAAACTCATGAACAGTTTTAGGTCAGGTAGGAGAGTGATAATTAAACATTTCTGAAGCATCGTTACCCAGGCGTGTGGAAATTTCTTAGGTTCAGTGAGTGGAAGAATATTTTTTATTGATTCAAATGCACCAAGCCAGATGCAATTACATATTCTGAATGTTTTTCAATTCTTGGTGCTAGTCAGAGTAATTATTGAGCAAAGTAAAGAGTTGCCCTCTTATTTCAGTAGAGAAAGCCAAGAATTTTCTGACTCACCAACAAAACTTTACCAAAGGCTTTAAAAATGTTTAATTATCAAAAATTAGTTCCACAATTTATGTTTAGTCATAATTTTTAAGTCACAAGTTTAACATATTTAGTCACAAGTTTTTTTCTTTTATCTAAATATTGTTTTCTTTATGCTCAGATAATATACTCCTTAAAATGAATCACCAGAGGAAAAAATACTTAAAATATGGCCAGAAGCTACATTCTCTACCCAAATCCCAAATTTCTGCAAAGCATCTCATGAAAAATAACTTTAAAAAAAACTAGCAGAGTATACAGTCAATCTTTCTAAATTACTAGTTCACTCCTTCCTTTAGGCTGGGGAAGGCTAAAAAATGTTCAGCATTATGGTTTTCTTTCATGTTATGGGTGCTTGCATTGGAATAAAAAATTAAAGTACTTCTTATCAAAATTATAACTAGACAAAGTAAAAGTATCAAGAAACATGAAATATTTGAAAATATTTCTCTGGAATGAACCATATAAGAAAAATCTTTACATGGGCATAGAAGGTTAGATAAATTAAACGTCATTTCTCAAGATTGATACAAATGAGACTAGCATTTTAATGTGCACAGGAAGAGAGGGATGGGGAAGTGAAAAGGGGTGCGATATGAAAGCCATTCCTTGAGATGTTTCCATTGAATTCTTGTCCCTCCTCCCTAACAAAGAGAAAACCACATATTTAAAACGGACACCCTCTCAGAAATGATAATCATATTGCAATCTGGGTTGTCTCATGATCTGCTGGTTTCCAATGAGCCCTGTTCTTAATATGATGGTGCCCTTCTCTGATAAATATCTCGCTGAGAAATAAAAGAAGGAGTCATCTGTTAAACCTATTTTACAGCACAGAGGGATCTCAAGAGAGCTCATATCTGGAAAGAAAAGATTGAAGAATTGAACGTCACTAATAGAAAAGATCTCAGAAATTTGAAGATAAATTATTTGGTCCTGAGCCTACCTGCAAGTCTACCCACCCTTCATTCTTCCTTTCCCACCCCTTCCCTCCCCCCTCTTTCCCCTCTCTTCCTTCTATGAAGCAGATACACTATTAGAATAATATATCAAAAAACGTACCTGTCCTCTTCTGGATTGAAATCAATATTCTTCACCTAATTTAAAGGTGCAAATGAATTTAAGTTATTCTTCAAATGAAAACTTTTTTGAAAATTCTGTATAAAAGGATTCTTCCTTGAAATTAGATTTCAATGATCATTAACTCACTTGCAGCAGCAACCTCCAAATTACTTGCAAAATAAATTTAAGTGATTGAGATTACTATGGTGTCTACTTGCTGGAGAAATGTAATCATGAAGTTTGGTCATTTCTATGTTGTGTGTTATTGGAAGCTCTGGAGTTACCACAAAGATATTTCCAGGCACAGAAATGAGGGAGCTCCAAGTTTCCCCAGTGATGTCAAATTAGCAGCTCTATTTTATTTGTTACCTACAGTGGACTTCCACGTCAGATTTTACATGAAGAAATGATTCTCTATCTCTAAGCATTTCGAAGAACACAAAGTACACTTGTTTTTCTAGAAAAGAAAACTAGAAAATTCAAAGAAATGACTTTCTCAAAGATCTGGGGTTTGTTTGTAATTACAAAAGGATCTAGATATTTTGGGGGAGCTTGCAAATATAAAGATACATCTCATTATTTTCTTTATGAGACCAGTATACATCACAGTTTTTCCACCTCTTGAACTAGTCACCACTGGATAAAGGAACTATAAGTGTTTTCACCTCTACTAACTCTTATGTGATCATTTTTAAATGATTATCAGGTAAAGCTAGACCATCCTGATGAAAATACCTTAAAAGCCAAACATTGCTGCAATAAAAATGAACTTAATCAGCAGTTCTTACCATTTTTCCTCCTCTGACATCTAAGGGATAAATTCAGATTAATGATCAGACAAGATTTCAACATCATGACCAACTGCTATAGACAGAGCAGAGGTGACTCTTCTTGGAGAAGAGTAGTGTATTCTCTGAAAATCATGGGGCTTGGCCAAGTGCAGCAGCTTATGACTGTAATCCTAGCACTTTGGGAGGCTGAGGCTGGAGGATCACTTCAGCCCAGGAGTTTGTGGCCAGCCTGGGCAATGCAGTGAGATCTCTGAGACTTAGTCTTTTCTAATAGGTAAATAATAATAATTAGCCAGGTGTGGTGGTGGCCCACCTGCAGTCCTAGCTACTCTAGAGACTCATATGGGAGGATTGCTTGAGCACAGGAGCTTCAGGCTGCAGACAGCTGTTCGTGCCACTGCACTCCAGCCTGGGTGACAGAGACAGACTCTGTTTCAAACAAAAAAAAAAGGAAGAAGAAGAAGAAGAGGAGGAGGAGGAAGAGAAAGAGGAAGAGGAAGGAAGGAGGAGGAGGAGGAGGAAAGGAAAGAAGAAAAAATCATTGGATTTGGCTTTTGAAATTTGACAGTTTCACATGTATATTGAAAATGAACAGGAGAGACCATAACCAGTCACACACCAACAATGATTTTAGGCAATTATACTGATAATTTAAGCAAGTAACTCACTGTCTCAATTATCTGGATATTGCAAACATCTTTTTAAAACTTGAAATGCTTGTATTACTTCCTTGATTTTTCATTCTTGGCAATACTATACATGAAATGAATACCCTGTAAGTAATTAAATTTCTCACCTTTCAAAGGTTTTTAGTGGTTCCCAACTCAATCACAAAAGTGTTCTTATGTTTTCCTCAAGACAAATTACTGCATTGGTGTTAAAGGACATCTCTCCCAACCTCAAAGACCCTTGCATGTCAGTACTTAGGGCAGGCTTTTGTGCCTCCTACAAGTCTTCCCCACTGCAAACAGTCTAATTTGAAACCAAAATGTTTAGTTTCCTAGAATGGGCCATTAGTTAACAAGTCCTGAGGGCGCTGTGCATCCTCTCAAGCTTTTGTCTGGCAATGTTGTTTGTAATGTTCTTTTGGGGGAAACTTAAAGCACAGTTGAAAAGGCGTAATTCAGAAATATATTGTTATTCTTTCCAAGGACATTTTCTTTTATTTTATCCATGGTAATAAAACAACAGAAATGCGTTTGCAGAAGTATTTTCCCAAAGGTATTGTTCCCTGTTTGGATCTTTTGCATCAAAGACAAACAAACACACACACACACACCTGTTCTATTTCAGAAACTGCTGTTTCAGAAGAAGCTCATACTGGAGTTTGTCCTATCTTATACCCTTTTACTTTTCTTCAGTTTTTGTATTATCTTTAATATGTATTTACAGGGAAATCAAGACTTCTTACCTAATTTTTCCTTTTAAATTGAAAAAACAACGGGGTGAACTTAAAGCTCAGCAAAGAGGAAAACTACCTCAGATACCATTCTACTAACACACCTATCTGATTTTTCCTTTCTACACTTGTCCCACTTGCACATTTGATATTTATTGTCATAATCACAGAAGAAATGCAAGGTAGTACTCTGTCTTTTTTTTTATCATCTGATAACTTACATTTCCCATCTCCTATAATTATTGCCTCACCATCTATATAATATAATCTAAATGGGTATACTATAATTTGTTTAGCCATTTCCTTATTATCAGACATTTAGAAAGGGAGAGATTATTCTCTTCCTCATTTGAATTTTAATTTACCGTAAATTCGCAAATGTAAATTTTTTTGAGCCAAATGACAAAACATTTTTTACTCTTGATAAATACAAGTGTTTTAAAACACAAAATCATTGTACCAAATTCAACTGACACCAACAAATTGAGAGTAATCTGACTTTACCATATTTATTGTATTTATATTAAAATTTAAGTGCATATGATATATAAATATATTTCATAGATATATAGTGAGATATCTTTTTACTTAAATTTTATAATTTTCAAAAGATACTTCTTTTTACATAATTGATGTGATTGAAAGAAAGGGGATATTGATTACATGCTTCATATTGAGCTTTTCTTAAACTAATCTTAAATGCCCAACTCATTTTTATCTACTATTTTAAAGTTATTCTGTGACGAGCAAACTAAAACATTTCAAATTGATTTTTACTTATTATTTCAATGTCATTCAGCAAAACTCAACTAGAAAATTTTATTTTCTGCTGTTTGTGAAGTAGGAATAAGCCAGAACACATGGTTTTGGCAATGTCTCCCAATTGTGAGAAACAGACAAATTCAAGTTGCCTCAGATCATGGAGTTTACTGTAAGTGTAAAACGTCTCTAAGAAAGAGTTAATCCCCACTGTAGCCGCATCATTTGTCTTTACAGAATGACATCCTAGTCTGTTTTCTGTTGCTTATGACAGAATACCTGACACTGGGTAATTTATAAAGAAACAAAATTTATTTCTTACAGTTGGGAGACTGTAAGAATTCAAGATTCTTGAATTCTGGGAATTCAAGATCGACGGGGCTCATCTGGTGAGAGCCTTCTTCCTAGTGGGGACTCTGCAGGGTTCTGAGGTGGTGCAGGACATCACATGGCAAGTGGGCTGAGTGTGTTAACTCAGGTCTCTCTTATTTCTCCTGAAAGGCTACCAGTCCCACTCCGATGAAAATGCATTGATCCATTAGTCCATTAATGAATTAATTCATTCTTGAGGGCAGAGTCTTTTGACCTAATCACCCCTTCAAGACCCCACCTTTCAATACCACCACATTAGGGATTAGGTTTCAACACGAGTTCAGAGGGGCAAACATTCAAACTGTAGCAAATGATAACATCCTAAATCACTGTCTAATAATGCACAAACAGGAACTCTAGTTGTGGTTCCTCAGAAGCAGTCATCTTGATAAACCAACATTCATATGATCCAGTTTCTATTTGTCTTATCTCCTTTTTAAGAAATAAGATCTCTTTCTTAGAGAACTTGTAAGGAAATAAGATAAACAGGAGTTTTTATTTCCTCATATTGCTGATGGTAACTTTCTTTTCTTATATATTATTTCCCTATCTTTGGTTATGTAAGGCTTCTGCTGACTCTGCTTTATTTACTGTGTTTCTTTTTGTTTGTTTGTTTTTTATACTTTAAGTTCTAGGGTACATGTGCACAACCTGCAGGTTTGTTACATAGCTATACATGTGCCATGTTGGTTCACTGCACCCATTAACTCGTGATTTATATTACGTATTTCTCCTAATGCTATCCCTCCCCCTACTCCCCACCCCATGACAAGCCCTGGTGTGTAATGTTCCCTGACCTGTGTTGAAGTGTTCTCGTTATTCAATTCCCACCAATGAGTGAGAACATGTGGTGTTTTGTTTTCTGTCCTTGTGATAGCTTGCTCAGAATGATGGTTTCCAGCTTCATCCATGTCCCTGCAAAGGACATAAACTCATCCTTTTTTATGGCTGCATAGTATTCC
>NW_012105686.1:1884385-1884868 GCF_000951045.1 Mandrillus leucophaeus | reverse complement strand
TAGATATTCTTCCTGATGCTCTTCCTCCCCACACCCCCACCCCAACAGGCCGCAGTGTGTGTTGTTCCCTGCCTTTTGTCCATGCACTCTGATCATTCAGCTCCCACTTACGAGTGAGAACATGCTGTATTTGGTTTTCTGTTCCTGCATAACTTTTCTAAGGATAATGGCTTCCAACTCTATCCACGTCCCTGCAAAGAACATGATCTCATTCCTTTCTATGGCTGCATAGTATTCCATAGTGTATATGTACCATATTTTCTTTATTCAGTTTATCATTGATGGCCATGTCTTTGATTCCATGTCTTTGCTATTGTGTATAGTCTGGCAATGAACATACGCATGCATGCATCTTTAAATAAAATAATTTATATTCCTTTGGGTATATACCCCGTGATGGGATTGCTGGCTCAAATGGTATTTCTGCCTCTAGGTCTTTGATGAATTACCACACTGTCTTCCAGAATGGCTGGACTAATTTAC
>NW_012105686.1:1875771-1877991 GCF_000951045.1 Mandrillus leucophaeus | reverse complement strand
CAACATTCCCTTCCTTTTTTCTTCAACGTTTAAGTTCAGAGGTATATGTGCAGGATGTGTAGATTTGTTACGTAGGTAAACGTGTGCCATGGTGGTTTGCTGCACAGATCATCCCATCATCTAGGATTAAACCCAACATCCATTAGATATTCTTCCTGATGCTCTTCCTCCCCACACCCCCACCCCAACAGGCCGCAGTGTGTGTTGTTCCCTGCCTTTTGTCCATGCACTCTGATCACTCAGCTCCCACTTACGAGTGAGAACATGCTGTATTTGGTTTTCTGTTCCTGCATAACTTTTCTAAGGATAATGGCTTCCGACTCTGTCCACGTCCCTGCAAAGAACATGATCTCATTCCTTTCTATGGCTGCATAGTATTCCATAGTGTATATGTACCACATTTTCTTTATTCAGTTTATCATTGATGGCCATGTCTTTGATTCCATGTCTTTGCTATTGTGTATAGTCTGGCAATGAACATATGCACGCATGCATCTTTAAATAAAATAATTTATATTCCTTTGGGTATATACCCCGTGATGGGATTGCTGGCTCAAATAGTATTTCTGCCTCTAGGTCTTTGATGAATTACCACACTGTCTTCCAGAATGGCTGGACTAATTTACACTCCCACCAACAGTGTAAAAACATCCATTTTCTCTGCAATTTCACCAGCATATGTTGTTTTATGGCCTTTTAAAAGTGGCCATTCTGATTGGTGTGAGATGTTACCTCATTGTGGTTTTGATTTGCATTTGTCTAATGATCAGTGATGTTAAACTTTTTTTTCATGTTTTTTGGCCACATGTATGTCTTCATTTGAGAAGACTCAGCTCATGTCCTTTCCCCACTTTTTAATGGGATTGTTTTTTCTTGTAAATTTGTTTAAGTTCCTTGTAGACTCTGGATATTAGACCTTTGTCAGATAGATAGATAGATTGCAAAATTTTTCTCCCATTTTTAGGCTGCCTATGCACTCTGATGATAGTGTCTTTTGCTGTGCAGAGTATCTCTAGTTTAATTAGATTCCATTTGTCAATTTTTGCTTTTGTTGCAATTGCTCTTGGTGTTCTACTCATGAAATCTTTGCCCATGCTGAGGTTCTGAATGATATTGCCTTGATTTTCTTCTAGGATTTTTATAACGTTAAAGTCTTTAATCCATCTTGAGTTATTTTTTGTATAAGGTGTAAGGAAGGTGATATGGTTGACTGTGTCCCCATCAAAATTTCAACTTGAATTGTACCTCCCAGAATTCCCATGTGTTGTGCAAGGGTCCCAGGGGAAGGTAATAGAATCATGGGTGCTGGTCTTTCTCATGCTATTCTCATGCTAGTGAATAAGTCTCATGAAATCTGATGGGTTTATCAGGGGTTTCCGCTTTTGCATCTTCCTCATTTTCTCTTGCTGCTGCCATATAAGAAGTGCCTTTTGCCTCCCGCCATGATTCTAAAGCCTCTCTAGCCATGTGGAACTGTACTTCCGATTAAACCTTTTTTTCTTCCCAGTCTTGGGTATGTCTTTATCAACAGCATGAAAATGAAGCAATACAGTAAACTGGTACCAGTAGAGTGGGATGTTGTTGAAAAGATACCTGAAAATGTGGATGTGACTTTGGAACTGGGTAACAGGCAGAGGTTGGAACAGTTTGGAGGGCTCAGAATACAGAAAAATGTTGGAAAGTTTGGAACCTCCTAGAGACCTGAGGATTTTTGCATCGATGTTCATCAGGGATATTGGTCTAAAATTCTCTTTTTTATTGTGTCTCTGCCAGGCTTTGGTATCAGGATGATGTTGGCCTCTTAAAATGAGTTAGGGAAGATTCCCTCTTTTTCTATTGATTGGAATAAGTTCAGAAGGAATGGTACCAGCTCCTCTTTGTACCTCTGGTAGAAGTTGGCTGTGAATCCGTCTGGTCCTGGACTTTTTTTGGTTGGTAGGCTATTAATTATTGCCTCAATTTCAGAACCTGTTACTGGTCTATTCAGGGATTCTTCCTCATTTTTCTTGTTGCCACCGTGAAAGAAGTGCCTTTCACCTCCCACCGTGATTCTAAGACCTCTCCAACTATGTGGAACTCTAAGTCCAATTAAACCTTTTTTTTCTTCCCAGTCTGGGGTATGTCTTTATCAGCAGCATGAAAAGAACTAATACAGTAAATTGGTACCAGTAGAGTGGGGCATTACTGAAAAGATACCTGAAAATGTGGACATGACTTTGG
>NW_012105686.1:1872555-1875721 GCF_000951045.1 Mandrillus leucophaeus | reverse complement strand
GACTTTTTTTGGTTGGTAGGCTATTAATTATTGCCTCAATTTCAGAACCTGTTACTGGTCTATTCAGGGATTCTTCCTCATTTTTCTTGTTGCCACCGTGAAAGAAGTGCCTTTCACCTCCCACCGTGATTCTAAGACCTCTCCAACTATGTGGAACTCTAAGTCCAATTAAACCTTTTTTTCTTCCCAGTCTGGGGTATGTCTTTATCAGCAGCATGAAAAGAACTAATACAGTAAATTGGTACCAGTAGAGTGGGGCATTACTGAAAAGGTACCTGAAAATGTGGACATGACTTTGGAACTGGGTAATAGGCAGCATGACTTTGGAACTGTTGGAACAGTTTGGAGGGCTCAGCAGAAGACAGGAAAATGTCAGAAAATTTGGAACCTCCTGGAGACTTGTTGAATAGCTTTGACAAAAATGCTGATAGTGATATAAACAATAAGGTCCAGGCTGAGGTGATCTCAGATGGAGATGAAGAATTTGTTGGGACCTGGAGTAAAGGTGATTCTCGTTATGTTTTAGCGAAGAGACTGGCAGCACTTTGCCCCTGCCCTAGAGATTTGTGGAACTTTGAACTCGAGATGATTTGGGGTACCTGGTATGGAAGAAATTTCTAAGCAGCAAAGCATTCAAAAGGTGAGTTGGGTGCTGTTAAAAGCATTCCATTTTAAAAGGGAAACAGAGGACAAAAGTTCAGAAAATTTGCAGCCTGATGATGCAATAGAAAAGAAAAAACCTTTTTTTTTGAGGAGAAATTCAAGATGGCTGCAGAAGTTTACATAAGTAGCAAGAAGTCTAATGTTAATCCCCAAGACCGTGCGGAAAATGTCTCCAGGCCATGTCAGGGATCTTCACTGCAGCCTCTCCCATCACAGGTTCAGAGGCACAAAAAGAAAAAGTGGTTTCGTGGGCTGGACTCAGAGTACCCATGCTGTGTGCGGCCTAGGGACTTGGTGTCCTGTGTCCCAGCCACTCCAGCTGTGGCTGAAAGAGGCCAATACAGTGCTCAGGCTGTGGCTGCAGAGGGTGGAAGCCCCAAGTCTTGGCAGCTTCCATGTGGTGTTGAGCCTGTGGTTGCACAGAAGTCAAGAATTGGGGTTTGGGAACCTCTGCCTAGATTTCAGAAGATATATGGAAACTCCTGGATGCCCACCCAAAAGTTTATTGCAAGGATGGGGCCCTCATTGAGAACCACTGGTAGGGTCATGCGGAAGGAAAATGTGTAGTCGGGGTTGCCACACAGAGTCACTACTGGAAACCCTGCCTAGTGGAGCTGTGAGAAGAGGGCTACCATCTTCTAGACCCCAGAAGGGTGGATCTACCAACAGCTTGCACCGTGAACCTGGAAAAGCCACAGACACTCAATGCCAGCCCATGAAAGTAGCCAGGAGGAAGGCTGACCTCTGCAAAGCCACAGGGGTGGAGCTACCCAAGACCATGGGAACCCGCTTCTTGCATCAACATAACCTAGATGTGAGACATGGAGTCAAAGGAAATCATTTTGGAGCTTTAAAATTTGACTGCCCTGCTGGATTTCGGACTTGCATGGGCCCTGTAACCTCTTTGTTTTGGCCAATTTCTCCCATCTGAAATGGCTATATTTACCCAATACCTGTACCCTCATTGTATCTAGAAAGTAACTAGCTCGCTTTTGATTTTGTAGGCTCATAGGTGGAAGGAATTTGCCTTGTCTCAGATGAGACTTTGGACTGTGGACTTTCGGCTTAATGCTGAAATAAGACTGTGGGGACTGTTGGGAAGGCATGATTGGTTTGAAATGTGAGGACATAAGATTTGGAGGGGTCTGGGGTGGAATGATATGGTTTGGCTGTGTCCCCACCCAAATCTCAACTTGAATTGTATCACCCAAAATTCCCACCTGTTGTGGAAGGAACCCAGGGGACAGTCATTGAATCGTGGGGACCTGTCTTTATTCTCATGATAGTGAGTAAGTCTCACGAGACCTGATGGGTTTATAAGGGGTTTCTGCTTTTGCATCTTCCTCATTTTCTCTTGCTGCTGCCATGTAAGAAGTGCCTTTCACCTCTTGCCATGATTCTTAGGCCTCCCCAGCACCATGTGGAACTGTAAGTTCAATTAAACCTCTTTTTCTTCTCAGTCTCAGTTACATCTTTATCAGCAGTGTGAAAACAAACTAATACAGAAGAGGTACAGTTTCAATTTCCTGCATATGGCTAGCCGGCATTCCCAGCATTGTTTATTAAACAGGAAGTCCTTTCCCCATCACTAATTTTTGTCAAGTTGTCAAATATCAGATGATTGTAGATGTGCAGTCTTATTTCTGAATTCTCTATTCTGTTTCATTTGGTCTATATGCCTTTTCTACTATTAGTACCATGCTGTTTTGGTTACTGTAGCCTTGTAGTATAGTTTGAAGTTGGGTAGCATGATGCCTCCAGCTTTGTTCTTTTTGCTTAGGATTGTCTTGGCTATTCAGATACTTTTTTGGTTCCATATAAATTTTAATTTTTTTTTCTAATGCTTTGAAGAATGTTAATGGTAGTTTAATGGAAATAGCATTGGACCTATTAATTATTTTGGGCAGTGTGGCCATTTTCATGACATTCATTCTTCCTATCCATAAGCATGGAATGTTTCTTCATTTGTTTCTGTCTTTTCTGAGTTGAGAATTGGTTTGTAGTTCTCTTTGAAGAGGTCCTTCACTTCCCTTGTTAGCTGTGTTCCAAGATATTTTATGCTTTTTGTAGCAATTGTGAATGGAAGTTCATTCATGATTTGGTTCTCTGCTTGTCTATTGTTGGTGTACAGGGATGCTAGGCATTTTTGCACATTGATTTTGTATCCAGAGACTTTGCTGAAGTTTCTTATCGCTTAAGAAGCTTTTGAACTGAGATGATGGGGTTTTCTAGATAGAGGGTCAGGTCATCTGCAAACAAAGATAATTTGACTTCCTCGGTTCCTATTTAAATACCCTTTATTTCTTTTTCTTGCCTGATATCTCTGGCCAGAACTTGCAATACTGTGTTGAATAGGAGTGGTAAGAAAGGGCATCTTTGTCTTGTGCTGGTTTTCAAGGGGAATGTTTCCAGCTTTGCTCATTCAGTATGATATTGGCTATGGGTCTGTCATATGTGGCTCTTGTTACTTTGAGTTATGTTCCTTCCATATCTAGTTTATTGA
>NW_012105686.1:1867298-1872505 GCF_000951045.1 Mandrillus leucophaeus | reverse complement strand
GATGTGAGACATGGAGTCAAAGGAAATCATTTTGGAGCTTTAAAATTTGACTGCCCTGCTGGATTTCGGACTTGCATGGGCCCTGTAACCTCTTTGTTTTGGCCAATTTCTCCCATCTGAAATGGCTATATTTACCCAATACTTGTACCCTCATTGTATCTAGAAAGTAACTAGCTCGCTTTCGATTTTGCAGGCTCATAGGTGGAAGGAATTTGCCTTGTCTCAGATGAGACTTTGGACTATGGACTTTTGGCTTACTGCTGAAATAAGACTTTGGGGGGACTGTTGGGAAGGCATGATTGGTTTGAAATGTGAGGACATAAGATTTGGAGGGGTCTGGGGTGGAATGATATGGTTTGGCTGTGTCCCCACCCAAATCTCAACTTGAATTGTATCACCCAAAATTCCCACCTGTTGTGGAAGGAACCCAGGGGACAGTCATTGAATCGTGGGGACCTGTCTTTATTCTCATGATAGTGAGTAAGTCTCACGAGACCTGATGGGTTTATAAGGGGTTTCTGCTTTTGCATCTTCCTCATTTTCTCTTGCTGCTGCCATGTAAGAAGTGCCTTTCACCTCTTGCCATGATTCTTAGGCCTCCCCAGCACCATGTGGAACTGTAAGTTCAATTAAACCTCTTTTTCTTCTCAGTCTCAGTTACATCTTTATCAGCAGTGTGAAAACAAACTAATACAGAAGAGGTACAGTTTCAATTTCCTGCATATGGCTAGCCAGCATTCCCAGCATTGTTTATTAAATAGAAAGTCCTTTCCCCATCACTAATTTTTGTCAAGTTGTCAAATATCAGATGATTGTAGATGTGCAGTCTTATTTCTGAATTCTCTATTCTGTTTCATTTGGTCTATATGCCTTTTCTACTATTAGTACCATGCTGTTTTGGTTACTGTAGCCTTGTAGTATAGTTTGAAGTTGGGTAGCATGATGCCTCCAGCTTTGTTCTTTTTGCTTAGGATTGTCTTGGCTATTCAGATACTTTTTTGGTTCCATATAAATTTTAATTTTTTTTTCTAATGCTTTGAAGAATGTTAATGGTAGTTTAATGGAAATAGCATTGGACCTATTAATTATTTTGGGCAGTGTGGCCATTTTCATGACATTCATTCTTCCTATCCATAAGCATGGAATGTTTCTTCATTTGTTTCTGTCTTTTCTGAGTTGATAATTGGTTTGTAGTTCTCTTTGAAGAGGTCCTTCACTTCCCTTGTTAGCTGTATTCCAAGATATTTTATGCTTTTTGTTGCAATTGTGAATGGAAGTTCATTCATGATTTGGTTCTCTGCTTGTCTATTGTTGGTGTATAGGGATGCTAGGCATTTTTGCACATTGATTTTGTATCCAGAGACTTTGCTGAAGTTTCTTATCAGCTTAAGAAGCTTTTGAACTGAGATGATGGGGTTTTCTAGATAGAGGGTCAGGTCATCTGCAAACAAAGATAATTTGACTTCCTCGGTTCCTATTTAAATACCCTTTATTTCTTTTTCTTGCCTGATATCTCTGGCCAGAACTTGCAATACTGTGTTGAATAGGAGTGGTAAGAAAGGGCATCTTTGTCTTGTGCTGGTTTTCAAGGGGAATGTTTCCAGCTTTGCTCATTCAGTATGATATTGGCTATGGGTCTGTCATATGTGGCTCTTGTTACTTTGAGTTATGTTCCTTCCATATCTAGTTTATTGACAGTTTTTTAACATGAAGGGATGTTGCATTTTATTGATGGCCTTTTCTGCATCAATTGAGATAATCATGTGGTTTTTGTCTTTAGTTCTGTTTATGTGATGAACCACATTTATTGATTTGTGTATGTTGAACCAACCTGGCATCCTGGGGATGAAGCCAACTTGATCATGTTGGATAAGCTTTTAGATGTACTGCTGGATTCAGTTTGCTAGTATTTTACTGAGGATTTTTTCATCAATATTCATCATGGATATTAGCCTGAAGTTTTCTTTTTTTGTTGTATCCCTGCCTGGTTTTGGTATCAGGATGATACTGAACTCATTGAATGTGTTGGGGAGGAGTCCCTCCTTTTCAGTTTCTTGGAATAGTTTCAGTAGAAATGGCATCAGCTCTTCTTTACACCTCTGGTAGAATTCAGGTGCAAATCCATTTGGTCCTGGCGTTTTTTATGTTGGTAGGCTATTCGTTACTGCCTCTATTTCAGAATTCTTTATTGTTCTATTCAGGGATTCAGTTTTTTCCTGGTTCACTCTTGGAAGGGTGTATGCATCCAGGAATTGAGCCATTTCTTCTAGATTTTCTAGTTTATGTGCATAATGGCATTTATAGTATTCTCTGATGGTTGTTTGTATTTCTGTGCGGTCCATGGTGATATTCCCATCATCACTTCTGATTGTGTTTTTATGATTCTTTTCTCTTATTTTCTAGCTAGTGATTTATCCTATTAATTTTTTCAGAAAAACAGCTCCTGGATTCATTGATCCTTTGAAGGTCTTTTTGTGTCTCTATTCAGTTCAGCCCAGATCTTGGTTATTTCTTATCTTCTGCTACCTTTGAGTTTTTTTTCCTGTTGGTTCTCTAGTTCTTTCAGTTGAGATGTTAGTTTGTTAACTTGAGATCTTTCTAGCTTTTTGATGTGGACATTTAGTGCTATAAATTTCCCTCTTAATACTAATTAGCTGCATCCCAAAGATTCTAGTACATTGTCTCTTTGTTCTCATTATCAGTGAACGTCTCAATTTCTGTCTTAATTTTATTATTTACCCAAGAGTCATTCAGGAGCAGGTTGTTCAATTTTCATGTAGTTGTGTGGTTTTGAATGAGTTTCTTAATCTTGAGTTCTAATTTGATCATGCTATAGTCTGACAGACTGTTATCATTCCAGTTATTTTGCATTTGCTGAAGAGTGTTTTATTTCTTATTAAGTGGTCAATTTTAGATTACCTGCCTTGTGGCAATGAGAATGTATATTTTCTTGAATTTTGGTGGAGAGTTCTGTAGATATATGTGAAGTCCTCTTATCCAGAGCTGAGTTAAAGTCCTGAATATCTTTGTTAATTTTCTGTCTTGATAATCTAGTATTGTCAGTGTGGTGTTAAAGTCTCCCACTATTATTGTGTGGTAGTCTAAGTCTGTTTATAGGTCTCTAAGAATTTGCTTCATGAATCTGGATACTTCTGTATAGGGTGCATATATATTTAGGATAGTTAGCTCTTCTCATTGAATTGAACCCTTTACTATTATTTAATGCCCTTCTTTGTCTTTTTTTGTTCTTTTTGGTTTAAAGTCTGCTTTGTCAGAAACTAGGATTGCAACCCCTGCTTTTTTCTGTTTTCCATTTGCTTGGTATATTTTCCTCCATCCCTCTATCCTAAGCATATGTATGTCTTTGCATGTGAGATGGGTCTCCAGAAGACAGCATGCCATTGGGTCTTAGCTCTTTATCCTGGTTGTCATTCTGTGTCTATTAATTTGAGCATTTAGCTAATTTACATTTCAAGTTAATATTGTTATGGGTGAATTTGATCCTGTCATCTTGATGCTAGCTGGTTATTTTGCAGACTTGTTCAGGTGGTTCCTTCATAATGTCACTGATCTATGTACTTCATTGTGTTCTGTAGTGGCTGCTAACATATTTTTTTTCCATATTTAGTGCTTCCTTCAGGAGCTCTTTCAAAGCAGGCCATTGGTGATAAATTCCCTCAGCATTTGCTTGTCTTAAGAGGATCTTATTTCTCCTTTGCTTATGAAGCTTAGTTTGGCCAGATATTAAATTCTGGGTTGGAAATTCTTTTCTTTTAGAGTGTTGCATATGGCCCCCAATCTCTTCTGGCTTGTAGGGTTTCCACTGAGAGGTCTGCTGTTAGTCTGATGGGCTTCTCTTTCTATGTTTCCTAGCCTTTCTCTCTGTCTGTCCTTAACATTTTTTCTTTTATTTTTACCATGGAGAATCTAACAATTCTGTGTCTTGGGGTTGACATTCTTGTGGAGTAACTTAATTGGGTTCCGTGCATTTCCTGAATGTTAATGCTGGCATGTCTTGCTATGTTGGGGGAAGTTCTCCTGGATGATATCTTGAAATATGTTTTCCGACTTGGCTCCATTCTCCTCATCTCCTTCAGTTACATCAATCAGTCATAGTTTCAGTCTCTTTAAATAATCCCATATTTCTTGGAGGTTTTGTTCATTCCTTTTCATTCTTATTTTTCTTGTCTTGTCTGCATGTCTTGTTTCAGAAGTATAGTCTTCAAGCTCTGAGATTCTTTCCTCTGCTTGGTCTATTCTGCTACTGATACTTGTAATTGCATTGTGAAGTTTTGTGTTGTATTTTCATCTCCATTAGATTAGCTATGTTCCTCTCTAAACTGGCTATTCTGGCTAACACTTCTGTATTATTCTATTATGATTCTTAGCTTATTAGAATTGGGTTACACCATGCTCCTTTAACTCAGCGAAGTTCATTATTACCTACCTTCTAAAGCCTATTTCTGTCAGTTCAGCCATCTCAGCCTCAGCCCAGTTCCATGCCCTTGTTGCAGAGGTGTTGCCATCATTTGAAGGAGAAGAGGCACTCTCTTTTTGAGTTTTTAGCATTTTTGCGTTGATTATTTCTCATGTTTGTGGGCTTATCTACTTTCAATCTTTGAGGTTGCTGAACTTTGAATGGGGTTTTTGTGAGGTCTTTTTATTGGCTTATGTTGTCATTGTTATTTTTCGTTTGTTTGTTTTCTTTTCACTAGCAAGGCACTCTTCCAAAGCGCTGCTGCAGTTTGCTTAAGGTACACTCCAGACCCTACAACTTGGTCCCTCCTGCATCTGATGGTATCACTATGAAGGTGCTTCTCTCAGCTGTGGTTGTGGGTTTTTTTGGCTGTGTGCCACTCCCAGGTGAGTCACTGCCCCACTATGCTTTTCTTTATTCTCCGTGAGTTATTTGCCTAGTCAGTCCTAATGCAATAACCTGGACATTTCAGTTTAAGGTGCTGAATTTCCTTGCTGGTTTTATTCCTCTCTATGAGTGCCATGGGCTGCAGCTGCTTCTAATCAGCCATCTTGGCCCCTCCCTGAAAATCCCATTTCCAGATCTTTTAGTAATAGCCATCCTAATGGGTATAAAGTAGTATCTCATTGTAAGCTTAATTTGCATTTCCCTAATTGTTTTATGATGTTGAGCATTTCTTTTGTATGTTTATTGGCCATCTGTATATCTTCTCTGGAGAAATGTCTATTCA
>NW_012105686.1:1864979-1867248 GCF_000951045.1 Mandrillus leucophaeus | reverse complement strand
CTTTTTGAGTTTTTAGCATTTTTGCGTTGATTATTTCTCATGTTTGTGGGCTTATCTACTTTCAATCTTTGAGGTTGCTGAACTTTGAATGGGGTTTTTGTGAGGTCTTTTTATTGGCTTATGTTGTCATTGTTATTTTTCGTTTGTTTGTTTTCTTTTCACTAGCAAGGCACTCTTCCAAAGCGCTGCTGCAGTTTGCTTAAGGTACACTCCAGACCCTACAACTTGGTCCCTCCTGCATCTGATGGTATCACTATGAAGGTGCTTCTCTCAGCTGTGGTTGTGGGTTTTTTTGGCTGTGTGCCACTCCCAGGTGAGTCACTGCCCCACTATGCTTTTCTTTATTCTCCGTGAGTTATTTGCCTAGTCAGTCCTAATGCAATAACCTGGACATTTCAGTTTAAGGTGCTGAATTTCCTTGCTGGTTTTATTCCTCTCTATGAGTGCCATGGGCTGCAGCTGCTTCTAATCAGCCATCTTGGCCCCTCCCTGAAAATCCCATTTCCAGATCTTTTAGTAATAGCCATCCTAATGGGTATAAAGTAGTATCTCATTGTAAGCTTAATTTGCATTTCCCTAATTGTTTTATGATGTTGAGCATTTCTTTTGTATGTTTATTGGCCATCTGTATATCTTCTCTGGAGAAATGTCTATTCAATTTCTTTGTCCATTTTTAATTGGATTGTCTGATTTTTTAATGATAATTTGAAGGAATTTTTGTATATTCTGAATATTGGCTCCTTATGAGATATATAATTTGCAGCCCATTCTATGGGTTGCCTTTTAACTCTGTTGATAGTGTCCTTTGATATTCAAAGCATTTTTTTTAATGCAGTCAATTTTGTCTATTTTTACTTTTGTTGCCAGTACTTGGTTTTATTTGTTTTGGGGTTTTTTTTTTTTTTGGTCATAGTCAAGAAATCATTCCTAAATTTAGTGTCTTGAAGCTTCTTCTCTGTTTTCTTCCAAAAGTTTTATAGTTTTAGGTCTTACATTTAGGTCTTTGATAAATTTTGAGTGATTTTGCATATATGGTGTGAGGTAAGGGCCCAATTTCATTCTTCTGCATGCAAATATCCACTCTTCTCAACACCATTTGTTGAAAAGACTGTTCTTTTTCCATTGAATGGTCTTGGCATCCTTCTTTAAAATGATTTGGTCATATATGTGAGGGTTTATTTCTGGCATCTGTATTCTATTCTGTTGTTGTATATGTTTATTTTTATAGTGGTACCACACTGTTTTGATTACGGCAGTTTTCTAGTAAGTTTTGAGTTGTTCTTTCTTTGAAGATTATTTTGGTTATTTGGGATCCCTTTAGACTCCACATCAATGCTAGGATGGATTTTCTATTTTTGCAAAAAATGCCATATGGACTTTTATAGGAATTGAATTGAATCTGCATTACTTTGTGTTGTATTGGTATCTTCATTGTCTTCCAATCCATGAACACAGGATATCTTTTCATTTAATGATGTCCTTTTTATTCTTTCAAAAAGGGTTTGTAGTCTTAAGAGTGCAAAGCTTTCACCTCCTTGGTTAAGTTTATTCCCACGAATTTTATTTTTTGAGGATACAATAGGATTGTTCTGAGGAATGAAAATAAATGATGCTGAGGAAAAATATACAGATACCTTATGCATATCAATTCCACACAATATACATAGGTACATCCCTCTCAAAAAGGTGGAGCATAACTCCTCACCATTTAAGTGTGAAGTGGCATAGTGTATTTCTTCCAAAGAATACAGTATAGAAAAGCTGAGGCAGTTGTATTTGTATTGAAACCTGACAGACACTACCTCATGCAGGTGCTCAAGGTTAGCATCAACAGTGATAAGTCATGCTGATAGCATATATCCTTAATATGATGTGCTGAAAATAGTGCCTCCGTGTTCCTCTCCAAAAAACCCATAATCCTAATCTAATCATGAGACAAACATCAGAAAAATTTCAATTGAGGGCCATTTTATAAAACGCCTTGCCAGTACCCCTCATAATTGTCAAAGTCATTAAAGAGAAGGAAAGTTTGAGAAACCATCACTGCCAAGAGTAGTGTGAAGAGATATGACAACCAACTCCAATATATTATACTGGAAAAGACCCCGTAACAATAATAAAAAAGAGAATATTAGGTAAAAAGTGAGGAAATCTGAATAAAATATGGACTTTAGTAAATAATTACATCTTAATATTGGTTCATTAATTGCAACAAATATATTCTACTAATGTAAAGTAATAATAGAGGATACTGGCTGTGGTGGATATG
>NW_012105686.1:1860195-1864924 GCF_000951045.1 Mandrillus leucophaeus | reverse complement strand
TCTTCACTACTTTATGACTCTTCTGTAAACCTATAGTCTATAATAAAATTTTTATTTAAAAATTGATATATGTTAATGTAACTAATCATTAAGGAAATGCCAATTAAAACCACAATGAGATATCATATCATACCTGTCAGAATTGCTGTTATCGAAAATGACAAAAGGTAACAAGTGTTGGTGACAATGTAAAGATAAAGGAACCCTTGTACTTCATTAGTGGGAATGTAAATCGGTACAGCCACTTTAGGAAACAGTATGGAGGTTTCTTTAAAAACTAAAATAGAGTTACCATATGATCCAGCAATCCCACTTCTGGATATATAGCCAAAGGATTTTAAATCAATATGTCAGAGAAATGTCTACACTTCTGTGTTCTTTGCATCATTATTCACAATAGCCAAAACATGAAAACAGCCTAAGTGTTAATCAACAAATGAATAGATAAAGTAAAAATGGCATATATACACAATAGAATACTATTCAGCCTTAAAAATGAAATTCCATCATTTGTTACAATATGGATGAATCTGGAGGACATTACACTAAGTCAGAACAAATTACTGCATGATCTCACTTATATGTGGTACCTACAACAATTAGACTGAGAAGGAAAGAGTAGAATGATGTTTGTCAGAGATGGAGGGTTTGGGGGAGTGGGGATATGTTTGTCAAAGTTTCAGTTACACATGAGAAATACATCTTTTAAGATCTATGATCTATAGCCAACAGCATGTTGGCTATAGTTAATAATATGTATATTTCAAGATTGCTGAGAAAGTATATTTCAAATGTTCTTATTGCAAAAGTGACAAATATTTAAGGTGATTGATATGTTAATTAGAATGATTCAACCATTTCACATTGTATACATATAACATCATTTTATAATCCCTAAATATACGCAATTATCATTTGCCAATTTATAATAAAACATAAAAAAATTTAAAAATAAATAAATAATATAAAAATGATTCATGGATGATATTAGGCTATTTAAAAGCTCAATAAAAATTGGCTCTAATTATGATGAGGTTTTTGTTATTTGACTGTATTGTTAAGCCAGATCACATCAACTCCCACATAATTTGATTTCTAATATAGATAATCCTGCAAAGTATATTTTGACCACAAGAATCTTTCTTATTAAAGGATTTTTGCCTTTTTCAAGTCGTAATGCAATGGGGAAAGAATGACTTTTTCAATAAATGGTGTTCAGTCGATTGGAAATTCACTTGGAAAAACTTATATCTTGACTCTTACTTTGTACCATACACTAAAGTGAATTCCAGATGGGCTTTACATCTAAATGTGAAAGACAAACATTATAGCTCATAAAAGAATATATAGAAAAAAAACTTGTTACTTTGAAATAAGAAAAGATTTCTTAAACACTACACAGAATTACTTTGAAAGTTAAAATAATTAATAAAACTATCTTAAAATTAGGAATCTATCCAAACAACATTATTAAGAGACTATATTGGCAATACAAAAAGTAAGAGAGGATACTCACAATGAATACATTTGACAAACCTCTTTTGTAATATTTATAGGTATTCTACAAACAAATATGTAAATACTGAATAGAAAAATAGACAAAATACTTAAACAGATACTTCCTAGTTGAAAATATAAGAAATATTAGGAAAATACATTCCTGAATGTTCATAGCAGGATTATCTGCAATAGACTAAAATGGATAACTATCCAAATACCAATCAACAGTAAAATTGGGGTATATTCACAGACTCAAATACAAAAATAATAATTAGGAATGAATTAAAACTACATGTACAATTAGATAAATCCCACAAAGAAAATGTTGAACAAATTAAAAAATACAAAAAATTGTTTGAATGAATAAAAAAGCAAAACCTAAGTATAAGGTATCAGTAACAGATGCATGTTACATATAATGAGATTGATTGAAAGCAAATACATAGAAAAAGATGTATCATGTAAACAGTAAGCATATGAAACCTGGAATAGCTATATCAATATCTTATGACATTGACTTTAAAGACAAAGAGAATCACTATTAAAAAAAAGGGCATTTCATAACGATAAGGGCATTAATATATCAAAATTATATAACATTGCTAAATGTGTATGAATCTAATTTATAGAACTTCAAAATGCATGAAGCAAATTTGACAGAATTAAAGGAGGAAAAGGAAGGATATTTTTTAACTACCCACACTTAGTAATTAGAAAAACAAGTAGACATGAAAAAAATCAGTAAGGTTGGATGACATAAACAACAATATAAGGCACCTTAACTTAATTGGCATCTATAGACCCCTACACCGAACAACTATAAAATCACATTATTTTCAAGTATTTATGGTATGTTCATCAAGATAAACTTTAGACTGAGTCTTAAGATAAGTTTCAATGCATTTAAGGAATTGAAATTATATTGAGTATGTTTTTTGACTGTATTGGTTTACTTGTCCTGTCAAAATAAAATATCATAAAGTGGATGACTTCAATAACAGAAATTTATTCCTCATGGTTCTAACCACTGGCAAGTCCAAGATCAAGGTCTTGGCAAGGTAGGTTTTATTCTGAGGTTACTACTGTTGACTTGTAGACTGTGTGCTCACATGCCCTTTCTGTGTGTGTTGCAGAAAGACCAAGATCTCTCTTTCTTTCTCTTTTTGTGAGGCCACCAATCCTATTGGATTAGGACCCCAACTATATGACCTCATTTGGATTTAATTACCATACATATACTTAGCATATATGTTTATATATCTATATATGAAACAAAGTATTAGTAACTTGTATGAGTAATTTGACTTCAGTATTGTTAAAAAGGATAATACATAAAGTCCTCATAGGGTTTGTCCTGGGAATTCAAGGTCGTTTTTACATTTAAAAAGTTATCAATGTAATTTGATCTTACTAATAAAGGTGAGAAATTATATGATTATATCTCGACAAAAGAATTTTTGAAACTCCAATGCCCATTTATGATAAAAAATAGCAGCATACTAGGAATGAAAGAAAACTTCCTCAATCTGATAAAGAGTTTCTATGAAAAAAACAATGCATCATGAGAAACATTGAAGAATCTTGCATCTTTAACTGATAAGCCAGTAGCTGCTTTTAATGTCAATAAAGAAATTGGTGAAACTGTCACTTACTGTGTTTTAGGACCAAGACCATTGTATAATAACATGAGAACTTCAAGAAATTTGATACAGAAAATTGGATAGGAAGTCTTCTGGGATTACCTCCAAGATACAGACCAAAGCCCATTTGATAGTTAAAAGAAGATTCAACCTTCCTAACAGTGTCTTTCTGCCTGTAGCCAACAATTCAAGATGGTTAAGATGGTTAAGATACTCATGTAATTTCTTGGATTGCAAAGACCTTTTTTTAAAAAAAACTCAATCCAAGAATATAACTGCATAATATTTCTGTCATTGTAATTTGATAACCTAATGCAATTTTCAGAATTTAAATAGACTGGCAGCCTACCTCTCTTTAAAATATATTTAGGTTTTGAAATATTTTAAAATAGAAATTATAATTTTCAATTTTTAAACCAGTCAAAATTTACAATTGTTCAATCTTTAAATCAGTTTCAGAATCTGTGTCCTACCAGACTAAAATAAAAACTAGACTGCCTGCCTAATCAATGTAGTCACTTTATAAACCCCTCTATGTGTATCAGTAATGAGCATACATCCAAGCAGAAACAGAATGCAGGGCAGATTGGGTGGCCAAAAGGAGCTCACTTCATTGTCAAAACTCACAGCCTTTGCCCTCACTGTCAAGCAAGATATGATATGCAATATGAATTGCTTTACATAACAGGTTGTTTCTTTTCTCATTTTTCTCTTAGGGAAATTTTTATTGTTTTTATTTTCTTCTAATATTTTATATTTTCTTTTGTTGTTGAGAGTTAAGTTACTTATTTGAGGTGATGAAATTTCAACTTCATTTCTGGCCAAGAGAAATGTAAATCGCCCAGGGATATTAGATTTGAGACTAGAAGCAGTAACTAAAGAGACTGTCTATTCTGGTGAAGAGTTGTGTAGGTTTTAGCTTCTTAAGAAATAGTTGCACTGCATTATATGACAATATTTTTCAACTGTATATAAGAGAAGGTAGGTGAATGTGCATTCTATGCAAACAATGTACAGAAAGTAATAGAGGCCTATTGTTTTGATATATTTTGAAATGCTGTTTGTCATTTTTTATGAGGAATTCAATGTCGAATCCAATGAACAACCACTTCTTAGGGGCTGCTGTGTGTTGCCTATCTCCAATCCACCTTCTGTGCATTACGAGTGAAGGCACATGATTCAAACTAGCAAGGGGCTGTATTACTCCCCTGACCACAGTGAATATATAAGGGTGAGTATATGGACCCTGGCTTTGGATATATGGGTGCTGAACGACAGGGTGTTTTCTATTTCTGGTGTAACAAATTACCACAAATGTAGTGACATAAAACAACACAAATTTATATTCTGTCAGTTCTAGAGTTCATACGTCTAAAAGGAATCTCATGGGGTTAAAAACAGTGTCAGTAGGCCTAGTTCTTTTCCTTGCATTTTCAGCTTCTCAAGGCAGACAACAACCTTGGCTTTTGACTGCATCACTCCAACTTCTGCTTTCATTGGCACAACACCTGTGCCGCCTGTGATGCTGCTGCCTCCCTCTTGTAAAGACCCTTGAGATTACATTGAGCACACGCACATAATCCAGAATA
>NW_012105686.1:1851919-1860145 GCF_000951045.1 Mandrillus leucophaeus | reverse complement strand
TTGTCATTTTTTATGAGGAATTCAATGTCGAATCCAATGAACAACCACTTCTTAGGGGCTGCTGTGTGTTGCCTATCTCCAATCCACCTTCTGTGCATTACGAGTGAAGGCACATGATTCAAACTAGCAAGGGGCTGTATTACTCCCCTGACCACAGTGAATATATAAGGGTGAGTATATGGACCCTGGCTTTGGATATATGGGTGCTGAACGACAGGGTGTTTTCTATTTCTGGTGTAACAAATTACCACAAATGTAGTGACATAAAACAACACAAATTTATATTCTGTCAGTTCTAGAGTTCATACGTCTAAAAGGAATCTCATGGGGTTAAAAACAGTGTCAGTAGGCCTAGTTCTTTTCCTTGCATTTTCAGCTTCTCAAGGCAGACAACAACCTTGGCTTTTGACTGCATCACTCCAACTTCTGCTTTCATTGGCACAACACCTGTGCCGCCTGTGATGCTGCTGCCTCCCTCTTGTAAAGACCCTTGAGATTACATTGAGCACACGCACATAATCCAGAATATATTATCTCTGCATTTCAGGATCCTTAATTTAAGCACATCGGCAAAGTCCCTTTTGTTATGGAAAATAACATATTCACAGGTTCTGAAGATTAGGATGTGGACATCTTTGTGGGGAGCATAAGTTGGCCTACCCCAGTGTGTCTTTTTTAATTTCATAGTTGATATATTACTGTATTTGTAAGTTTAGAGTTATTAGCTGAGATTATTATTGACAAGTAGGAAGAGTTTTTCTTAAAGGCAATGATCAAAGGGAAATGGAGGGAGATCGAATCAAGATGGAGAATCAGAAGCAGCTGTAGCCCGCAGCACTCACGAAGAGGAATGAGAAGGGGCAAGTGAATTCATTACCTTCAACTGAGATATCCAGGTTCTTGAATATGGACTGACTAAGCAAACAACAGGGTGACTCTCAGAGAAGGAAGAAAAGCTGGGTGGGGTGGCGGGCAGTGGCCCACCCACAGCAGCACAAAATCAAAGGGACTCCCACCACCAGCCAAAGGAACCAGTGAGTGATTGTGTGACCCTACCCAAGAAACCACGCTTCTCCTACAGATCGTTGTAATGCATGTATCAGGTGATCCCCTCATGAGCCCATGCCACCAGGGCCTTGGGTCTGATACACAGAGCTGTGTGGGGTCTCCGCAGAGCAGCTGCTCATGCACATACAGAGGCCCGGTTTTATATACTCTGGCTCTGGGATCCCTAGTAAGACAGGAATTCCATCCATATATATTCCTAGGAAGGGGGCTGAATCCAGGGAGCCAAACAGTGTTATTCCGCAGGCCTCACTTCCACCGCATCTCACAAGTTAAGACCCACTGGCTTAGAATCCCAGCCAGCCAATGGCAGTGGGTTGGATTCCGTCTAAGACGGGTGCCAGTTCCTGGAGAAAGGCGTGGCTGCCATCTCTGCGGTTCAGTTAACTCAGCTGCTCCAGCCTGCCAGCTTTGGAGAATACAGGCAATCTAGATGAGAAATGGTACCCCACAATGCAGCACACTTCCTCTGCCAAGAAACAGGCAGACTGATTTTTTGGGCAGGTTCCTGACACTGTTCTTCCTGACTGCATGAGACCTCTCAATGGGGGTCTCCAACCAGCTTCTACAGGTGTGTGCAGGGCAGCAACAAGTCAGTACACCCTGAGACGAAGCTTCAAGAGGAACAAGCTGGCCCCTGTGTTTGCTGTTTCATGGGATTCACTGGCGATAACTCCAGGTATGGAAGAAACCGAGGCCACTAGGGTCTGGAGTGGACCCCTGCAAATAGCAGCATCTCTGCTGTAGAGTGGCCTGTTAGATTTAAAACAAACAAACAAAAAAACAAAGAGGCCGGGCGTGGTGGCTCATGCCTATAATCCCAGCACTTTGAGAGGCTGAGGTGGGTGGATCACCTGAGGTCAGGAGTTTGAGACCAGCCTGGCCAACATGGTGAAACCCCATCTCTACTGAAAATATAAAATTAACAGCACATGGTGATGATGGTGCACACCCCTAATCCCAGCTACTCTGGGAGGCTGAGGCAGGAGACTCACTTGAACTCAGAAGGCAGAAGTGGCAGTGAGCCAAGAGCATGCCATTACACTCTGACCTGGGTGACAAAAGTGAAACGTTGTCTCAAAACAAAAAAAAAAAAAAAGAAAGAAAGAAAAAGAAAAAAGAAAAGCAAACAGAACACATCAACAAAATGACCCCATGAAAACTTCATTCAAAGGTCAGCAACCTCAAACATCCAAAGTAGAGAAGCCCACAAAGATGAGAAATAATCAACACAAAAATGCTGAAAACTCAAAAAGGCAGAGTGCCTCTTCCCCTCCAAATGACTGCAACACACTGCAGCAAAAACACAGAACTGGGCTGAGGCTGAGATGGCTGAATGACAGAATTAGGATTCAGAAGGTAAGTAATGATGAACTTTGTTGATCTAAAGGAGCAATGTAAAGAAGTAACCCAATGCACCGAAGATAAGAATCATGCTAAAACAATAAAGAAGCTGATAGCCCGAATAGCCAGTTTAGAAGAACATAACCTACCTGAGGAAGCTGAAAAGCAACACAAGAACTTCACAATGTAATCGCAAGTATAAACAGCAGAACACACCAAGCGGAGGAAAGAATCTCAGAACTCGAAGACTATCTTTCTGAAATCAGACAGGCAGACAAGAATAGAGAGAAAAAAAGAATGAAAAGAAACAAACAAAACCTCTGAAAAACATAGGATTATATAAAGAGACCAACTCTACAACTGATTGGGGTACCTGAAAGAAACAGGGAGAAAGAAACTAAGTTGGAAAACATACTTCAGGAGAAAGTCCAGGTACCCTAGAAAGGGAAGCCCATCAAACTAACAGTGGACCTCTAAGCGGCAACCCTACAAACCAGATGAGATTTGAGGCCAGTATTCAACACTCTTAAAGAAAAGAATTCCCAACCCAGAATTTCACATCTGGCCAAACTAAGCTTCATAAGCAGAGGAGAAATATTCTTTTCAGACAAGCAAATGTTGTGTGAATTCATCACCAACAGGCATGCCTTGCAAGAGCTCCTGAAGGGACACTAAATATGGAAAGAAAAAACTATTACCAGTCACTGCAAGAACACACTGAAGTATACAGACCAGTGATACTATGAAGCAACCACACAAACAAGTGCAAAATAGCCAGCTAGCATTATGATGACAGTATCAAATTAACACAACAATACTACCCTGAAATGTAAATGGGCTAAATGCCCCCAATTAATAGGCACAGAATGGCAACCTGTATAAAGAGCCAAACCCATCAGTAGACTCTCTTCAAGCGACCCATCTCATGTGCAAAGACTCAAAATAAAGGGATGGAGGAAAATTTACCAAGCAAATGGAAAATGGAAAAAAGCAAACGTTAGAATCCTAGTTCTGACAAAACAGATTTTAAAACATTGAAAATCAAAACAAAGAAGGACATTACATAAAAGTAAAGGGTTCAATTAAACAAGAAGAGCTAACTATCTTAAATATATATGCACCCAATATAGGAGCACCCAGATTCACAAAGCAAGTTTTAAGAGACCATCAAAGAGATTTAGACTCCTACACATTAATAGTGGAAGACTTTAACACCACACTGACAATATTAGATCAAAGAGACAGAAAATCAACAAAGATATTCAGGACCTGAACTCAGCTCTGGATTAAGTGAAGCCGAAAGATATTTACAGAACTCTCCACCCAAAAAGAGCTGACTATACATTCTTCTCTGTGCCAAATGGCACTTACTCTAAAATTGATCACATAATCAGAAGTGAAACACTCCTCAGCAAATGCAAAAGAACTGAAATCATAAAGAACAGTCTGTCAGACCACAGCACAATCAAAATTAGAATTTAAGATTATGACATTCATTCAAAACCACAAAACTACATGGAAATTGAACACCCTGCTCCTGAATGACTCTTGGGTAAATAAAGTAATTAAGGCAGAAATCAAGAAGTTCTTTGAAATTAATGAGAACAAAGAGACAATGTGCCGGAATCTCTGGTACACAGCTAAAGCAGTGTGTCAAGATGGAAATTTATACCACTAAATGCCCACATCAAAAAGGTAGAGAGATCTCAAGTTAAAAACCTAATATCTCAAATAAACTAGAGAACTAAGAGCAAACAAACCCCCAAAATAGCACAAGACAGGAAATAACCAAGTTCAGAGCTGAACTGAAGGAGATAGAGACACAAAAAGTCTTTCGAAAATTAATGAATTCAGGAGCCAGTTTTTCAAAAAATTAATAAAATAGACCACTGGCTAGACTAATAAAGAAGATAAGAGAGAATAATCAAATAAACACAATCAGCAGTGATCATCACTGACCCCACAGAAATACAAACAACCATCAGAGAACACTATAAATACCTTTATGCACATAAACTAGAAAATCTAGAATAAATTCATGAATTCCTGGACACATACAGCCTCCCAAGACTGAACCAGGAAGAAACTGAATCCCTGAAGGGACCAATAAAGAGTTCTGAAATCAAGGCAGTAATAAATGGCCTACCAACATAAAAAAGGCCAGGACTAGATGGATTCACAGCTGAATTCTACCAGAGGGATAAATAAGAACTGCCACCATTTCTACTGAAACTATTCCAAAATATTGAAAAGGAGGGACTCCTCCCCAACACATTCTATGAGGCCAGCATCATCCTGATAACAAAACCTGGCAGAGAGACAACAACAAAAAAGAAAATTTTAGGTCAATATCCATGAACAACATTGATGCAAAATTCCTCAAGAAAATACTGTCAAACCAAATCCAGCAGCATATCAAAAAACTTATCCAACACGATCAAGTAGGCTTCATCCCCAGGATGCAAGGTTGGTTCAACATATGCAAATCAATAAATGTGGTTTATCACATAAACAGAACTAAAGACAAAAACCACATGATTATCTCAGTTGATGCAGAAAAGGCCATCAATAAAATGCAACATCACTTCATGTTAAAAAACTCTCAATAAACTAGATATGGAAGGAACATAACTCAAAATAATAAGAGTTATATATGACAAATCCACAGCCAATATCATACTGAATAGGGCAAAAGCTGGAAGCATTCCCCTTGAAAACTAGCACAAGACAAGGATGCCCTCTCTCACCACTCCTATTCAACATAGTATTGGAAGTTCTGGCCAGTGCTATCATACAAGAGAAAAAAATAAAGGGTATTCAAATAGGAGGAGAAGAAATGAAATTATCTTTGCAAATGACCCGATTCTATATCTAGAAAACCCCATCGTCTCAGCCCAAAAGCTTCTTAAGCTGATAAGAAACTTCAGCAAACTCTGAGAATACAAAATCAATGTGCAAAAATTGCTAGCATTCTTATGCAGCAATAACAAGCAAGCAGAGAGCCAAATCATGAATGAACTTCCATCCACATTTGCTACAAAAAACATAAAGTACCTAGGAATACAGCTAACACAGGAAGTGAAGGACCTGTTTAAAGAGAACTACAAACCACTGCTCAAAGAACTCAGAGAGGACAGAAACAAATGAAGAAACATTCTATGCTCATGGATAGGAAGAAAATGGCCATACTGCCCAAAGTAATTTATAAATTCAATACTATTCCTAATAAACTACCGTGGACATTCATTACAGAATTGGAAAATCTATTTTAAAATTCATATGAAACCAAAAAAGAGCCTGAACATCCAAGGCAATTGTAAACAAAAGAACAAAGCTGGAAGGATCACACTGCTCGACTTCAAATGATACTACATGGCTACAATAACCAAATCAGCATGGTACTGGTAGAAAAACAGACATGAAGACCAATGGAACAGAAGAGAGAACTCAGAAGTAAGACTGCACCCACCTAAAACCATTTGATCTTCGACAAACCTGACAAATACAAGAAACGGGGAAAGAACTCCCTATTTAATAAATGGTGCTGGGAGAACTGGCTAGCCATATGCAGAAAATTGAGACTGGGCCCCCTTTTTACACAATATACAAAAAATTAATTCAAGACAGATTAAAGACTTAAATGTAAAACCCCTAACTATAAAAACCCTAGCAGGTCTAGGGAATACCATTCAGGACACAGTCACGGGGAAATATTTCATGATAAAAACACCAGAGCAATTGCACAAAAGTAAAAATTGACAAATGGGATCTAATTAAACTAAAAAGATTCTGCACAGAGAAAGAAACTATCATCAGAGTGAACAAGCAACCTACAGAATGGGAGAAAATGTTTGCAATCTATCCATCTGACAAAGGTCTAAATATCCAGAGTCTACAAGGAAATTAAACAAATTTACAAGAAAAAACAAACAACCGCATTAAAAAGTGGGGAAAGGACATGAACAGACGCTTCTGAAAAGAAGACATAAATGTGGCCAACAAACATATGAAAGAAGGATCAACATCCCTGATTATTAGAGCAATGCAAATCAAAACCACAATGAGACAGCATCTCACACCTGTCAGAATGGCGATTATTAAAAAGTCAAAACAACAGATGCTGGTGGGGTTGCAGAGAAAAAGGAATGCTTTTACATTGTTGGTGGGAGTATAAGTTAGTTTAATTGTGGAAGGCGATTCCTCAAAGACTTGGAGGCAGAAATACCATGTGACCCAGCAATCCCATTACTGAGTTTATACTCAAAGGAATATAAAACATTCTATTGTAAAGATACATGCACACACACGTTAACTGCAGCACTATTCACAATAGTGAAGACATGGAATCAACCTAAATGCTCATCAGTGACAGACTGGATACAGAAAATGTGGTACATACACACCATGGAATACTATGCAGACATAAAAAGGAACGAGATCATGTTCTTTGCAGGGACATGGGTGGAGTTGGAAGTTGTTATCCTCAGCAAACTAATGCAGGAACAGAAAACCAAACACCATATGTTCTCACTTATAAATGGGAACTGAATGATGAGAACACATGGGCACATGGGAGGAGGGAACATCACACACTGGGGCTTGTCAGAGGTGGGGATGGGAGGAAGGAGAGCCTCAGGAAGAATAGCTAATAGATGCTGGGCTTAATCCCTAGGCTATGGGATGATCTGTGCATCAGACTAACATGGCACATGTTTATCTACATAACGAACTTGCACATCTTGCATATGTACCCCAGAACTTAAAATAAAAGCTGAAAATAAATATTTTCTATATAACAATCTCTGAATAAAAAAAAGAATTGGAAATAATAAGTTAGGGATATGGAGAAATTGAAACCCTTGTACACTGTTGGTGAGAATGTCAAAATGGTTCAGACACTATGAGAAACAGGATAGTGGGTCCTCAAAAATAAAAAAAGAATTACTTAGTAATCCTGTAATTCCACTTCTGGATATAGGCCCAAAATCATTAAAAGCAGCGACTCATACTGATATTTGTACAACTGAGTTCATAGCAGCATTATTCACAAGAACCAAAGGTTAAATTGACTCTAGTGTCCATCAACAGATGAATGGATAAATGAAATGCAATATATAAATACAATGGAATATCTTTCAGCCTTAAAAAGAAAAGAAATCCCAGCATATGCTGCAACATAAATGAAACTCCAGGGACTTTTGCATAGTGAAATAAGTCAATCACAAAAATACAAATACTGTATGATTTTGTTTATAGTATTTCCATTTTGGAGATGGAAATGTGAATGGTGATTGGCAGGGGCTACAGGAAAGGGGAAGTGGGGAATTATTGTTTAATGGGCACACAGTTTAAATTTGGGAAAAGAAAAAAAATTCCCTAGATGTTTGGTGATGGTTGGGTTTTCCTCTAGTTTGGTCTTGAAGTCTCTCTAGAGAGAGTGGCTATAAACTCTAGCCCTGCCCTGATGGGACTCCGGGCGTTGTGGATATTTATATATATGGGTGTCTTTTCTGGGATAGTTTTTTGTTTTTTTTTGTTTGTTTGTTTGTTTGTTTTTTAATCATGGTGAATGGCCTGATGCCCACATGTCCAACCTGTCACTACGTGTCCCTCTCATAGGAAACCTGTTTAAACTGACAGACACCCTTATGGCTCTTGTGTGACCTATGCCCAGTTTATTCCTACCAAGACAGCCACTGTATAGGAGAACCCGGATCAGAACAGAAGTTAGGCTTGGGTATCATCGGAGGCAAAACAGAACAAAACATGTGGGATAACAGAAGCAGAGTATCACTTACAGATCCCAGAGATAAGAGA
>NW_012105686.1:1843696-1851869 GCF_000951045.1 Mandrillus leucophaeus | reverse complement strand
CCCAAAATCATTAAAAGCAGCGACTCATACTGATATTTGTACAACTGAGTTCATAGCAGCATTATTCACAAGAACCAAAGGTTAAATTGACTCTAGTGTCCATCAACAGATGAATGGATAAATGAAATGCAATATATAAATACAATGGAATATCTTTCAGCCTTAAAAAGAAAAGAAATCCCAGCATATGCTGCAACATAAATGAAACTCCAGGGACTTTTGCATAGTGAAATAAGTCAATCACAAAAATACAAATACTGTATGATTTTGTTTATAGTATTTCCATTTTGGAGATGGAAATGTGAATGGTGATTGGCAGGGGCTACAGGAAAGGGGAAGTGGGGAATTATTGTTTAATGGGCACACAGTTTAAATTTGGGAAAAGAAAAAAAATTCCCTAGATGTTTGGTGATGGTTGGGTTTTCCTCTAGTTTGGTCTTGAAGTCTCTCTAGAGAGAGTGGCTATAAACTCTAGCCCTGCCCTGATGGGACTCCGGGCGTTGTGGATATTTATATATATGGGTGTCTTTTCTGGGATAGTTTTTTGTTTTTTTTTGTTTGTTTGTTTGTTTGTTTTTTAATCATGGTGAATGGCCTGATGCCCACATGTCCAACCTGTCACTACGTGTCCCTCTCATAGGAAACCTGTTTAAACTGACAGACACCCTTATGGCTCTTGTGTGACCTATGCCCAGTTTATTCCTACCAAGACAGCCACTGTATAGGAGAACCCGGATCAGAACAGAAGTTAGGCTTGGGTATCATCGGAGGCAAAACAGAACAAAACATGTGGGATAACAGAAGCAGAGTATCACTTACAGATCCCAGAGATAAGAGAGCAACATGCCTCACAGGGCCAATGGGAAGGGGGAAAGCATCTGGGACTTGCATATGCGATCAGTGGGTGCAGAACAATATATGTGTGTGTGTGTGTGTGTGTGTGTGTGTGTGTGTGTGTGTGTGTGTATATATATATATATAGAGAGAGAGAGAGAGCAACTTCTGAGCCAAAGTCTTTACTGGGGTCTAGAGCATTACCCAGGCAGGTTTTCTGCAAGCAGTTTGAATCGGTGGGTTTACAAAAAGTAGGTACAAGTTTGTTATAGTCATACCGTGACACAGGTGGTCGCTGCTGTAAATCTATGCTGTCCACGTGGAATGTTGGGGTCAGCAGAGCAAGTCAAGTAGGTTGCATCTAGCTGCTTGATACAAGGAGGAAGGTGGTCACCAGGAGACAGATTCATAAAGTAGATTTCTGGGTCAAGCACCTAAGGAACTAGTGGAGGCAGAGATTGGGAATTGTGTCAAGGGTGACAAAGCTCTGCTTCTAATGTGATTAAAAAGTCAAGCTTATACTCAAAATGGAGGCTGAGGCTACATAAAATTACAAGAATTCACTAGTGATGGTTGTACAACAATGTGGATGTACTTAATGCCACTGAACTGTATACTTAAAATGGTTAAAGTAGAATATTTTATGATATATGTATTTTATCATTTAAAAAATAAAGAATAAAGCTATAAAAACAATCATGTGGCTATAATTATTATTAATTTTGTATATGAATTTTTAAAAACATCTCAGAGATGATAAGTAGCTATTCCAAGATCCTTCAGCTAATATTTGGCTTAATGGGTGTTATCTAACTCCAACATCATATACTTTTAACCACAAATATATATATATGTGTGTGTGTGTTTCTATCTACCTATCTAGCTATCATTAATTATGATGAAAAAACTATTTTCCTAAATTTTTTTTGCATACCCATAGAAAGAGTGTAATTCTTACTCCTAAGGGTTTTATAAATTATTGATAATTTTATATACTAAATCAACCTTCATGCAGGTATTCAAGCCCAAATTCTGGGAGTTATTTATATTTTCTCTCCTATTTTTACCCATGTATGTAAACCATTACAAAGTGTCTTCAGCCCTATCTCCTTAACATCTCTCACATAGTTTCATCTCTCCCATTATCACTATTTCTAGCCTAGTCCAAAATACAATACTGTCCTAGACACTACTAATAACCTCCTGACGTCATTTTGTATCTCCCTATAGACCTTCTGCACAGACCATATGACTCCAAAATGTACAAAATATATCACTCTTGAGCTCAGAAGTGGGCATGCTTTTTTTTGCAAAGGACCGAATAGTAAATACTTTAGGCTGTATAGGCCATCTGGTCTTCACTGTAAGTACTCAACTGTGCCCAACTAGGATGAAAGCAGCCATAGACAATAGATAAATGTAAACATATATGTGTAGCTTCATTTTGATATAACTTTATTATGAAAGCAGGTTGGTGACAAATTTGGCCCATTCTTAATCTAGTTTAAGACTCACCAATGAATTCCCATTCCCCTTAGAATGAAATACAAGTTCTTTTTTTTTTTTTTTTTTTTTTTTTTGGAGACGGAGTCTTGCTCTGTCACCCAGGCTGGAGTGCAGTGGCCGGATCTCAGCTCACTGCAAGCTCTGTCTCCCGGGTTTACACCATTCTCCTGCCTCAGCCTCCCGAGTAGCTGGGACTACAGGCGCCCACCATCTCGCCCGGCTAGTTTTTTGTATTTTTTAGTAGAGACGGGGTTTCACCGTATTAGCCAGGATGGTCTCGATCTCCTGACCTTGTGATCCGCCCGTCTCGGCCTCCCAAAGTGCTGGGATTACAGGCTTGAGCCACCGCGCCCGGCCAAAATACAAGTTCTTAAGCCTGACCCACAAGATTCTACAAGATTTTACACTGCCTATCTCCCCAAATTCTTCTTCCATCCACTTCGTATTCTGGCCACATACATATTTCTCTTTTTCTTCCCAATTGTCTGAACATGAGCTTATTGTCAACATAAAGCCTACATATCAGTTCTTTATTCTGAATGGGATGGTCTTCTCCCAGATTTTTTGAACAGCTGGCTTCTCCTCAACAACTTTTGTCCATACTATCTTTGAACAAAAGGCTTTTCTAGACCACCCAATCCAAAAATTTTCAGCTCTATTACTCTCTATCTAAATGACCCGACTTTGTTTTTAAATAACATTTGCATTATTTGAAATGATTCAGTTTCTATGTTTATTGTCCAGTTTTATATTCACCCCTATCTCACCTCCCTATTAGACTGCGAGCCTCAAGAGACAGGACCTAGACCTTAATCTATTGGCTGCTATAGTCTCCATTCCTAGCACGTTCCTGTCACATAGCAAGTGCTTGCTAAATTGTTGATCACAGAAAAAAATGAAAGATATATTTTTGAAGAGGTTTGTATATTTCCATTGTGTTTTTGATATAGAATAGTCCATTAACACTATAATTTAATATATCCCATAGCTAAATTCCCAAAGATCATCTCTACTCACAATCTAATAATCACAACAAGCAAGTCTTATATTTTGTGTTTAATTATAAGCACAAAACGAATTTGTTTAATATATCACAAATTGACTATGTAATATGAAATTAAATTTTAGTACTGTCATTACTCATCTCATAAAATCTTTTGATGGTTCCTAAATATTTTAGCTTAAAAATATTGTGCTTTTATGATGTTACAAACAAACAATGAAAAACCTCACACAGTACACAGACATGATATAACCATTTATACTGTTTTATATCTTAAAGGTCAATGAGTACGTTACTAACATTTTTGGTCTTTATTGCAGTTGATCATATTCTTTTAAATGTAACAGTTATCCTTTCTTTATATTTACATTTCTGCTCATTTTTAAAGTAGAGACCTTTCTATCTAAATGTCACTTGTGCAATATAAACACATCTCCATTCACAGATTTTAATGTATAGCTATCAAAATAAGCACTAAATATTATCTGTTTGCTTATAAATTCTGACTTCAGAATGAAAAAAAAAAATCAATTCCTTTTAGTTCTCTGTTTTTACCAATAGGTGGCAATGAGTATTCCTCCTACATTCTCTTTATCATAGTTGGAGACCATTTTAAGTAATGGTTGTAACAGTGCAAAATTTTACTAACAAGTAGTTACAGCAGGGGAATAGGGGAATATGATCTAAAAGGCAACTCATTCTTATCATCTAACAACTCTAATTGTTTAAATTTTTCATTATATATTAAGCTAAAATCATCCAATGACATTTCTGTATTAATCCCAGGTCTATCTTGTGAGGCCATGCAGAATAATTCTATGACCATTTTATATAGAAGCCCTGTAGATACTGAAGTCTTATCTTTTCACATATGGCATCACAAATGTCAACCACTATACATGAGACATGTCTTCAGATGCTATGTTCTGCTTGACCTTCTTTGACATGTTTCAATTACTTTCTGTCCTTGTTAATATATGGCACCCAGACTTGATTACAATGTACAATCTATGTCAAATTCATGAGACTATTATCCAAATTTTTATGTATACTATATACCTATTAATGTACCTCAAAACTTTATTATCTTCTTTTGTCAAGCATGTCACACTGTGGCTTTTATAAGCCACATATACTTTTTTTTTGAGACGGAGTCTCGCTCTATCACCCAGGCTGGAGTGCAGTGGCGCGATCTCCGCTCACTGCAAGCTCCACCTCCCGGGTTTACGCCATTCTCCTGCCTCAGCCTCCCAAGTAGCTGGGACTACAGACGCCCGCCACCACGCCCGGCTAATTTTTTGTATTTTCGTTAGAGACGGGGTTTCACCGTGTTAGCCAGGATGGTCTTGATCTCCTGACCTCGTGATCCACCCGCCTCGGCCTCCCAAAGTGCTGGGATTACAGCTGTGAGCCACCACGCCCGGCCAAGCCATATATTTTTTATAAGATCATCAGTCTTATTCCTATCTTCTATTTTGAAACCAACTTCAGATCTATTCATTATCCCCAGTTATATTTTAATAATCATTCATGTTTTAATTCTTCCAAGTAATTGATTAAACAATTTCAAGGGATTTTAATTGAATTTGAAATCAATCTCTGCAATTCCAAGGTCTCAATCAAACATTTTATTTTTACTGTTTTTACAACTTCCACAACAGAACTATGTGAATTCACTTGGAACCATGTGAATGGCACAAATCAAAATTTTGGTAATCAGAGATCCCAGGTTTGACTGAGGCATCTCTGCAATGTAACACGCCTGAGTTAGATAATAGACTTTCATCGTGGACCTGTGTTATATGTAATTCTCACTATATAACACAAATTTCATAAAAACCCACTTTGCCATCAGCCAATAGCATAATCTTTAGACCATAATTTTGACCAAGTCAGTCTCTCTAGTTAGAAGTATCTGTATCAACTTCATTAGTAAAATCACATAACCAACTAAAACTTTGTGAACAGTCTTTTAGATACTGCTTTTTACAACCACTTCAATGACCCACAAAGAGTCAATATTTCTCAGTTTCAATCTCTTGTTTTAGCTATAGCCCTATTTTAGTTCCTATTATTAAGAGCATAAATCATGGAGGAAACACCTCACAGCAAAATAAGCCTCCCATCAGTTTTGTGCCTCATGTTTACAAGGCATCATTGCCTAATTACAGCTGTATTGGTCCACGAGCCATGGCTTAGAATTATTCTGTATGAGGCAGTAACGGAGGCTTTGATGTAGAGCCCTTAACGCAAGACAATGCAAATGACATTTACTAGCAATTTTTTCCCCCATTAATGAACAGTACTTCAGGGAGTGTAAAGGCAAGAGGCATATAATTTCTGAACTATTTAAATTGCTAATTAGATCTGTACAGGAGGTGTATTCCTAATGCAGACAATTACAACGGCTCCTAAGTGTTTGCCTTACAGTTGCTAATTACTGCAGAAGCCAATTAATTGCTGTTGACTTTTTGTATTCTTTTGCATATCGCCAGTTAATATTTACATTTATAATGAAGACAAAATTGGCAAACACTGTGTCATTTTGTAATGAACAATTCCAGTGTCTAAACAATGAACACATTATCCTCATTTGTGCCTGAAGAGTGCAGCTGATTAGCATATGTTCTGTGCATGCTAGAACATTGCTCTTTCTTCTCAAGAGTAAAAACATCACTTAGGTGCAGGACATGCAGGTGCAATGTCTCCAGGGCTCTTGGAATTGGTGCCCACCATATGCCATGTAGCAGAGAACAAAACAGCAGGTATAAAAAGGCATGAGATTGAAATGATCTGAGCTTCTCCATGTAGCAGAAGAATTAAGAGAATGCTGTGGACAACTGCAAATGTTTTGACAGCTCAGTATCTCTGCTGCTTATCTATGCTGGAGTAACTTCCCATATTATGAAGATATCCCTCTATAGATGCTGAGAAGGCCAAATACCACATTTTCTAGCCTCCTTCATGACTGAAATTGGGCATTTGTTAAGTTCTATCAATTAAATGCACATTTCCAAATTTGTAATCAGGATCTAACAGGGAAAAGAAACAAGGAACACAAGGGGTTGTTCTAGTCATGGTGGTGGTTAGCAAGGATGATGACAGTGGTACTAAGCATAACATCCAGTGTTTAATGCTCAAGATGCCAACAAAGAAACCAACAGCCAATGCCATTTGGTTGTGCACATGGAGTATTTTCAGGTATATTTCTTTTCCTGGCTTTGTATCCCTGTGGCCAGTCTTCTAACCCTCCTGGTGATTCTCAGAGCAATTCAGTGATTTTTAACTGTTTTTTCCTGTCAAAATCAGCCTGGTTTTTTTTTAATTGGCTACAAACAAAAATTGCAGGTATTTTACAAGTTTGACAAGGGGAAGAGGATGTGTCCGTGGCCCAGAGTACCCTATTTTATGTATTATTTGATTTATTTTGTCAAATAATTTATTCAGATGTCTTCTATTGAGATCTAAAGGAAATGCAAATGAATCAATTTCTAATTTCATATTACCGCCAAAAGCAAACAAACAAAACACAGAACCACATATGTAGGTATACACCAACTTTCGTCTTTGTTTTTACCTGCCAAAGGGAGTAAGTTGGAAATAATTCTTTTTTTAACCACATATTTGTCAGAGTGTGTATTGCAAACAGCGGGGGCCTGAAGTGATTTTGTCAACCAGTTTTCCAACAGTGAAAACATAACTTTCATTTGCAACAACCTCTGGGCACTGCAAACAGAAGAGAGGTGGAAAATGACTTGAACGAGCAAAACTTCTCACTGCCTCATCCAGGGTAGACATACTATTCTACTATCCCACACTTCATTATTTCCCCTATAACACTGCAGTCGGGTATTAGAGAAAAGACAGAGTTAGAAAACAAGGATAAATAAATACAAAGTGAACAATTTAACGTCCACAAGTTAAAAGCCCCAAATAAACGAGAATATTAAAAAGAAGAAGGGTCTCTCTATATATTATGGACACCCAAAGATGTGATGTGATACATGTTTGACAGCTTGATCTCCAAAAGAATATAAAAAGTAAAAAACTGTGATTGATGCCATTGTCCTGTCCTTGATGTAAATACCACCACGGCCACTTTCAAAATACTAATGGGACTTCACTGAATACAGAGCTGGGAGGAGATGTTCTGCAGCATATTATATAATATTTCCTCCATACAGATGTAAACATAAATTATGTGTGCAGATATAGATAACCCCAAAAGCACAGACAATAATAAAATGTAGTGAATTAGTAAGCAATACATTTTGAGAATTTATTATTTGTTTAAATATCACTTATTTGCTTATGTTTATATAATTTAAATTTTAAAGGAACCGTTTCTCAAAATTTATGAAAACTTTAACAATTGGTTTTTCAAGGGAGCTTCTGTGAACTGGCATTAGCACACCACTGTAAAAAGCCTTGTATAATTAGCTGAGGCTAGGTGCTACTGCTTGCTCATTAGAATTAAGTTTTATCAATTAAAAGCAAAGGTTTCAAAATTTACTTTGCTGGGTAATCCTCAAATGAAATCAACTTGAATGAATTTTGGCTAACTTGACAGTCTGTTCTCTGGCCTTTGAAAAATGCTTGTAGGGACAATCATAATACTGCTACGACTAATAATAATATATGACCCAATCATTATTACTTAAGTGTGTATGGCTTTAGAATTAACTGTAATGAAGTCATCAAAGGTGGATATTACATTATTCCTCAGGGTATTTTCATTCTGATGCAAAAAAACATAGAAGTAGCCCTTAGCTTATCATCATTCTCATTGAGATTTTAAACATCAGGCATTCAAAATCATTACATTTCTTT
>NW_012105686.1:1835484-1843596 GCF_000951045.1 Mandrillus leucophaeus | reverse complement strand
CACCACCACGCCCGGCTAGTTTTTATATATTTTTAGTAGAGACAGGGTTTCACCGTGTAAGCCAGGATGGTCTCCATCTCCTGACCTCGTGATCCGCCCGCCTCGGCCTCCCGAAGTGCTGGGATTACAGGCGTGAGCCACTGCGCCCGGCCCAAAATCATTACATTCTTAATGAAAATAAGACACTTTGACGAAGTCCTCCATGCCTATATCATGCGCTGAATGATCTGACACCGATTAAAATGTTCATAAGCCATCAAAATAATGCAGTAGTCAGCCTGAGAATAATGCAAGGGGAGCAGAGGGAGACAGGGGTCAGTCTGTAGCCTTTGATATTCAGCTCTATCTAAACACTTATCACATCTCTGTGTGTATCCACATGTGTGCATTAGCATGTGTATGTAAGAGTGTGTATGTGTTTTTTATTAGCATTTTTCAAGCAAAGAAATGGAGGTTTTTAATATTAGTTGAAGCTACTTGTTTAGTTTCAAAGTTGTTTGTACATTTTTCAAGATATTTTTGTCTAAAGATGATTTGTTTGTTAAAGCTTTGTTTACACAGACAACTTGATTTAACTTGATTGTATAGGTCTTGATAAGTATTTTAATGTTCTAATATGAACAATAATTAAAAGCAAGACAGTCCAGGCATTAACATCTTGTGAAGGACAAAAAAAAAAATCATGAAACATTTTAAGAATCTTTATCTGTGGTACATGGCATGAACATATGCCAGATAAGAAAGCCTACTGTGTATTAGTAGAGTGAAAGCAAGAATGTTTGGCCTCTGAGTTAAGCAAATCCAGTCTCAGAAACATTTACAGATTATTTTGATTCTTCAAGTTGCCAGAGTTTTGCTTATTATACTTGAATTTCTCCCTTTCTCCACTTCTTTATATGTTTAATTTCATGCATTAATTGCTTTGAAAGTTCTCAGAAAGTAATAACATTAGCTTCATGTTATTCTTGTCGTTTCCAGATTGCAAAGCCAGAGCTTCCTAAAAACAATTTCTCTTCTGATGAGGCCACACATGTGTTTCGCCTCTGACGTTTCACTGATGCAAGGACACTGTGATAAATCAACTTCCCATGTAATTATAGAACCTAAATGTATAACATCCATCAAATAACTGTTTCTGTTTTCTCTCTCTTTGTTCTTTTGGCCCTTCCTTCTCAGGAATTGGAACAGGCAGGCCGGATTTATACCTGCTTCATAGCACTTCCAGGTTTTCTTTAGGTCCTCGGCTTCATCCTGCACCTGGGCTGGGTTTTCCCATGTGCCTCCCTCTCTCTTTCCTCCTCCAGTCTCATCCCACCAACTTTATTTGAGAAGGCACTCTAGCCCGTAGAGGGAAAAGTTTAAGTGTAATCAAAACTTTACTTGAGTGTATCATTAGAATGAAATGTAAAGGAAAGGGCTATTTTGAAAAAAAAAAAATGGAATCCTTAAAAAGAAATAAATTATGAACTTAATTGACTCAAACTAATTCACTGCCTTATGCAAACTGGGCAAGCTTCCTGTCACTCTACAAGTCTTTCTCTGTGGACTCCTTGCCCCTCAGCTCAGATTCTCTGAGCACAGAAAGAATGACATAATTTAGGTTGAACTAAAGGTCATTTGGAGAGACTCCAGCTGTCCAGTTAAGTCAACTACAAGGATAAAGGATATGGGGCTCCCTCTTAAATTTAATTTTCTGTATTGTCACTAACTTGTAGTTATGGATGTGTGAATTTCTTGCTGAGTTTCCTTGGTCTCATCTCTAGTATAGTGAACACCTCATACTTCTCATTTGTGCTTTGTTCTCACCCAGCATGCTCTTTGTTTGGAGTTGGTGGTGATGGATGCATGTGGCATAAAAAAACCCTACGAAATCACTCAAACAGAAGGAACAGGAGAGGATTAGAGGAAACCAGCTGGCTAGAATGAAATTGGCAGAGTTCAGCCAATGAAAGTCAACTTGCCAAGATTTAGTCTTCTGTTAGGTCATCTGTTTCCTCCTAACTAAACAACTCTTGGATATTTATAGACATAAATGAATTTTTATTCTCCACAATCGCCAATAACTTGTCATTCCTGGTATTTGAATGTCAGTCATGGGGAAAAACAAGGACTTGTATATAGAACACTCAAATGTAGTCGCCTACAAGTGGAAAACAAGGAACAGATATATTATTTTTCTATACTGAATGCCAAACCAAAACAGAATTTGTGGAGACTTTATAAAGTTGGCAGACATTATACATATTGCTGGACAGCTGCACGTTATTTATAAAACTTTCCAAAGTTTAAGTATTTTTGAATATGTACATTTCCAGTCCTCTGACTTCAGGCTTCCAAATGACCTGAATAGTCTATAATCACTTTTGGTGACAAGGTATTTTTTCACCTTGTCAATTTCAACCCAGGCCTGACTCTCAGAACGTGAAGCTCAAAGTTCGATTTATACCTCTCCTGCTGAGGCAATTAGCTTCCTTTATTTGTTTGCTTATTTCTTATTTAGCACATATCTCTAAAACTTATTTTTGCATTATTTTCATAGCAAGTTGCCTTATGATTGCATTCATTTCTGATTTTTCTTGGAAGTTCATAAAAGTCAGGGTGACTTTCAGTTTATTATCACCTAGAACTAATTTTTGTTATATGTGAGGGAATGGAAAAACAATATGGGAAGTGTGTGTGTGTGTGTGTGTGTGTGTGTGTGATGTTTATATACATGAAGAGACACATATAAAAGTACATGTGTACCTTTTGACTTTTGTACATGTAACTGTCATGATGTTGTCTACTTTTCAGTGACACAAAATGTCCATGATCTACAGTAATTGGTATTTTGCTAAACCATGAATTTAAGTGGCATGGGTCACAAGTGTAATGAGCAACGTCTCTATCAATAGGATCATTATGGTTTTTCGGTTTATGGGGTGTACAGCAACTTTTGTCAAAAAAATTTGTTTTAATTTTTTAAAAAATATATGAAATTCAACACTGTAAAATGTTGCTGAAAATGTTGCTAACTTATGGGGTGACAATATGTATAGGAAATATGACTTTGGGGGAAAATGTGCTTCAGACACAGCTAATAATAGCTCATAAAAATATTTCCTGATGAGGCATTAAGCATATTGAAACTACATGAAAGCCTTGATTATTTTCTCCTTCACATTCTAGAGCAGAGGTTACAAACTCTAAAGTCTCTAGGGCCCAGGGAGGTCGTGGTGTCAATGAGCAAACAGAACTAGGTGCAAAAAACATTCTGAGAGGTGAAGAGCTGTGGAAAACTTGGGAGCACATACCATGTCTAAAGAACAATGGATATTTAAATCCAAATATCATGGGTGATTTCCAATTTTTTTAGGAAAAGCCATAAATCCAGATTTATAAGCAAGATTTTCCAATTTGTAAATATCAGCTTAAATGACCAAAAAAAAAAAAAAAAGATTATGTGTAAGTCGTAAAAAGAAAAATCACAGTAGCCAGCTAGTTTACAACTTCTGACCTAGCACCTGCACAAACACATACATATATACTTAGAGAAAAATGATGAAGGTATTTATAAATTTTCAAGTAGCTGGAAGGATCTTAATCAGAAGAGGTAACTAGTTGATGTTCTCATCTCTCACTCATAAAAATATGTGCCATTAAAAGCAGCACATCAGACTGACTACTCATTGCCAAATCAGCATCACCACCATCTCCCTCAAAGATTTCATCTCTATTATGGAGGAGAGACAGAAGCAATAATTTCCAAACACCCTCCATGAATGATAGCATTTGCCAATGAGAGGCACTTGCACAAGAAGGGAAAGAGAGGTCATTATTCTCTGGAAGCAGATCTATCCAGACATGTGGGATTTGATTCATGGGGACTTTGTGGTAGGCTCTTGACAACCACCCTTTTGCTGCCACAGACGGAAATCGTTGGTGGGAATTTCCCAGCAATTCTTGAGAACTGCAACAGCTTCTTGGGACATCCATGAGAACCACATGATTCGGAGTAAATCCGTAGTGGATTCACATACTTTTGCTTTCTAAGCTTTTCCTCAACCTCTTGTCTCTTATACTGAAACCCTTTGTAACTGGAATACATAGACTTGCTTCCATTTTCTTAACCAAAACCATGACTGTTCAATGCAGCCTCTGAAACATGAGGAATATGTAAGTGGTTTTCTTAGATTAGTTAGAATGACAGCGTTGTAGAGCTAAAAATAATGTAATTGTTGGAATTGACTTCATTATTAAATGAGATCGGGAATCATGTTCTTTTCTAAGTATTCGATTCATTTATTTGCCCAGATACTGTTCATTTATTCAGTAACATATTTTTATTTGCCTGAACATGTGGTAGTTGAGGCAGGTGGGTGCAGGATCATGGGAATGTTGGTGAAAAATAAAGATTATTCCAGGTTATTGTGGACCTCTTTATAAGTAGAACTAGCTGCATATAGACTGCTTCCCTTTATCTCTCACTCTCCCTCTCTTTTTTTTTTTAACATATGCACACACTCCCACACATAGTCTCATACTATTTAATCTTCTTAATTGTAACACATTCTTGCTGTAACTCACATTAGTATTATTTTAAGCAGCCATTTATTTATTCAATAAATGTTTAATGAACACTGACTAGGTACCACATATCCTTTCTAGGGATTTAGGATATTGGAATAAAACAAAGTCCATGCCTTTATGGAGTTTACATTCTAGCAGGGAAAAACATAATAAATGCCTTAATATTAATAAATATGTAATAAACATAAAGAATTCAAAAGGGATAAGATAGAAGATCAACCTGTGGAAGGCCAGATATTTGAGAAGGGCTTAAATAAAGTGGTCTACTAGTGTAACAAGCAGGGAAGAATGAGGAAAGAAAGGGGGCTACTTGTTAGGTGATGAAGTCCAAATAGGAGCAGAACCCAAGGTCCTGCAGGCCCTAGCAAGGATGTCAGACTTCATTCTTAGAGAGGAAAAGATAAAGAAGGGGTTTGTGCAGAGGAGTAACCTGATCTGATTTTCAGTTTTAACATGATCGTGCTAAGCAGCTTTGTGGAGGTTTGAATGAGAGGTCACGAGGAGAAATGTATGCAGTGTAAACTGAATTTTCTGCCTTTGTTTTGCCAGAGTATTAATACCCTTCAGCCCTCAGTGTCTTCATCTGTAAAATAGAAATGTTATGGGAATTAGATGAGTTAACATGTGGAGAATGTAGAGCCTCACTGGCACATGTGAACCAGCAGGGGTAGTGGCTGTGGCAGTCACAGCAGCAGCAGCAGCAGCAGCACAGCCACCTCAATCCTCTGCTGGATTGTAAGGCCCAAGACCAATTTAGTATTTATCCTACCAAATTTTTCCCTATATACACAAACTACCCTACACAAATCGTGTTACTGACTGTTTTTTTTTGTTTGTTTTTTTGTTTTTTTGTTTTGGTACATGCTTTTTTTCCTCTGAATCTTTTACTTCCTTATCCAGTAATATTCACGGACATTCTATTACATCAGTGCAAGTGGGTCTATGTAAATTGTTTAGTATTGCATAGTACCCTATGGTATAGAGACACTATAATTATTTGACATTTTCTGTAGGTTTTTTCCTTTTTTTTTTTTTTCTGGCTATGACATAAAGCTGTGATCATTGTGTATCATCATGTACCATTTGTGCATGAGTTACAGTAAAACAGACTCCTAGAGGCTGGATTGATGGCTTGATAGATATGTACACTTTAATTTGGATTGTCACTACCAAATTACACTTTTAAAAACTTGTTTTGATTTACAGCCTTATCAATTGCATGTCCCAGAGCCTTTTTCACATAATCTTAGCAGCCATATTATTTTTAAACTTGTGATGGTCTAAAGTAAAAAATTTATATATCATTACTATTTTAATTTGCGCCATCCTAAACAATAGAAATATTAGGCATATTTTTCTATTTTTGTTGACTCTTCTTATTTGACTAGCCAAGTTGTGACTTTTGTGCATTTTTTTCCATTATTTGGTACTTTCCCAATTTGTAAGAGCTCTTTTTATTTAAGCAATATTAATGTTTCGTATGTTTTATATATTACCCATATTCTCTTCTCATGTGCCATTTGTTTATAACCTTAATTGTGGTGACTTTACCTGATTTCCAAAATTTTGGGGTAGTCGATCAATCAGTCTTTTATAACTTCTGACTTTTTTTGCATTGCTTCAAAAAGCCTTCCATATTCAAACAGCAATATTCTTCTGATATTTTACAACTCTGAAGTTTGTATGTGTGGATCATTGATAAACTTGGAATTTATCTGAGAGTGGATGGGTTAGGGGCACAATTATTTCAGATTAAAGAACCAGCCAAATATTTAAAAAGAATTATTTTCTAAAGTGGAAATGTGCTTTATCTCCAGATCTAGTTATAAAACCACCATGTGATAGTCTATACTCTCTCTTCTCTGTACCTGTTGGGTACGCTGTTTATATCATTGTGAAGCTAGAAGGAACCTGGGTCCCTGAGCCACTGCTAGAAAGGAAGCTACTACGGAGAGGTCCAGATTCACACTGTTCTGTGAGCAAGAAATATGTCTATTTGTTTAAGAACTGTGATATGGGGTTTATCTGTTACTGCAGGGAGAATGGGCTTGTCTTTGCTAATGCAGGCACCAAATATAAGTAACCATACTCTGGTATGCACTAAATGTGCTGTAAGATTTCTGAAGAATGGAAAGACATCTGCATTAACAATAAAAATTAATAATTTCATGAAGTTCAGAGATTTGAAAGGTAGAAAATGAGAAGAGCACATAAAATTGTGGAACCCATGTGAGGGCTACAGGTGACAAAGTGAGAAAACAACAGAAATATTCTTAGGGAAGGATATGGAAGCAAGGCTATACAAGTAGAGCAGACCCGGACTATTAACTAATACGAAAAAGCTAAGTTAAAACAGAGACAACTAAATCAAGCGAAGTGTTCCATAAGGTGTTTTCTGGGAGGCAGTTATTTTCTTGTCTTGAGGAGGCTTCTCTTTTTCCTGATGATTTATTCTGGGCATTGTATCTGTACACAATGCTTCTGTATCAACTGAGAGAGTCATGGCCCAGGCTACCCTCCTCTATTGATTGCTGTCCTCCTGGCCTCGGGGGAATCACTTGTCACCTCATAGTGACTATGATATCTACTACTGCAGAGGAGAAAAAATTCTTAGCTGTTGCAAAACATTTTCTAGTGATTTAAGGATCTAGCAGTCTACCAACTCACTGTTATAATGAGCTGTGGGGCTTTTCCCTTGGATTTTGCAGGACGTGTCCTTGAATTATTTATAACAGAGCAGCCACCTGCTTGCTACTGTTTTCCATTTTGTCTTGTGTTCAATCGGCCTTGTCAGTGGCATTGCGAGTACAGTGGCACTCTGCATTGCACCCTTCAAGCCCCTATTAGAACAGTGCCGACAGTGAGCTGCTACACACCTTAAAAGTTCTATTCCACTACAGCCATGGCCTTTGTCTAAATAGATAGTTCTATAAGCTTCATTATGAAGAGAAATGCTGGTTCAATTGTTCAGCGAGGTGCTGTCAACTCCAGCGCTGAGAAAAGTCTTTCTCTTTTCTTCTTTTCTGGAAGACTGAAATTTATGAATATACATGCTTGTGTTGACAAAAAGCAATTTGGGTGGTGGGAAGGGGAAACCAAACCACCTGCATTCCAAGTACAGCTCTGTGCTGGCAAACAAGCAATGCCTCCGCTCTTTTCTCCTCCACTTTAACAAAAAGAAACGTTACATGTTTGAGTAGACAACAAGAGGTACCATTAAGATTCAGAAAATTGAAAACCTAGACTGCAATAAAAAAAAAAAAAAAAAAAAGACAGTCACAGGGGAATTTGTAATGGCTTCCCACGTTTTAGTGGAATACTTCCGTTTTTTATTCACCTCGCAAACAGTGTTCACAAACAACAGCAAAGAACAAAAGCTGTGATTTATATTTATGGACAGGTATACACGCACCCCTGACCTCCTGCTGCCTTCCTCACCCTTCGTACTAGAAGCAATTTATGGAGGCTGGTCTAAATAAACATTAAGGAGGCAAGGCCACAGACTGACAGCCAGGAAAATCGATGGTCTCCAGAAACCAGCAA
>NW_012105686.1:1829737-1835434 GCF_000951045.1 Mandrillus leucophaeus | reverse complement strand
ATCAATCAGTCTTTTATAACTTCTGACTTTTTTTGCATTGCTTCAAAAAGCCTTCCATATTCAAACAGCAATATTCTTCTGATATTTTACAACTCTGAAGTTTGTATGTGTGGATCATTGATAAACTTGGAATTTATCTGAGAGTGGATGGGTTAGGGGCACAATTATTTCAGATTAAAGAACCAGCCAAATATTTAAAAAGAATTATTTTCTAAAGTGGAAATGTGCTTTATCTCCAGATCTAGTTATAAAACCACCATGTGATAGTCTATACTCTCTCTTCTCTGTACCTGTTGGGTAGGCTGTTTATATCATTGTGAAGCTAGAAGGAACCTGGGTCCCTGAGCCACTGCTAGAAAGGAAGCTACTACGGAGAGGTCCAGATTCACACTGTTCTGTGAGCAAGAAATATGTCTTTATTTGTTTAAGAACTGTGATATGGGGTTTATCTGTTACTGCAGGGAGAATGAGCTTGTCTTTGCTAATGCAGGCACCAAATATAAGTAACCATACTCTGGTATGCACTAAATGTGCTGTAAGATTTCTGAAGAATGGAAAGACATCTGCATTAACAATAAAAATTAATAATTTCATGAAGTTCAGAGATTTGAAAGGTAGAAAATGAGAAGAGCACATAAAATTGTGGAACCCATGTGAGGGCTACAGGTGACAAAGTGAGAAAACAACAGAAATATTCTTAGGGAAGGATATGGAAGCAAGGCTATACAAGTAGAGCAGACCCGGACTATTAACTAATACGAAAAAGCTAAGTTAAAACAGAGACAACTAAATCAAGCGAAGTGTTCCATAAGGTGTTTTCTGGGAGGCAGTTATTTTCTTGTCTTGAGGAGGCTTCTCTTTTTCCTGATGATTTATTCTGGGCATTGTATCTGTACACAATGCTTCTGTATCAACTGAGAGAGTCATGGCCCAGGCTACCCTCCTCTATTGATTGCTGTCCTCCTGGCCTCGGGGGAATCACTTGTCACCTCATAGTGACTATGATATCTACTACTGCAGAGGAGAAAAAATTCTTAGCTGTTGCAAAACATTTTCTAGTGATTTAAGGATCTAGCAGTCTACCAACTCACTGTTATAATGAGCTGTGGGGCTTTTCCCTTGGATTTTGCAGGACGTGTCCTTGAATTATTTATAACAGAGCAGCCACCTGCTTGCTACTGTTTTCCATTTTGTCTTGTGTTCAATCGGCCTTGTCAGTGGCATTGCGAGTACAGTGGCACTCTGCATTGCACCCTTCAAGCCCCTATTAGAACAGTGCCGACAGTGAGCTGCTACACACCTTAAAAGTTCTATTCCACTACAGCCATGGCCTTTGTCTAAATAGATAGTTCTATAAGCTTCATTATGAAGAGAAATGCTGGTTCAATTGTTCAGCGAGGTGCTGTCAACTCCAGCGCTGAGAAAAGTCTTTCTCTTTTCTTCTTTTCTGGAAGACTGAAATTTATGAATATACATGCTTGTGTTGACAAAAAGCAATTTGGGTGGTGGGAAGGGGAAACCAAACCACCTGCATTCCAAGTACAGCTCTGTGCTGGCAAACAAGCAATGCCTCCGCTCTTTTCTCCTCCACTTTAACAAAAAGAAACGTTACATGTTTGAGTAGACAACAAGAGGTACCATTAAGATTCAGAAAATTGAAAACCTAGACTGCAATAAAAAAAAAAAAAAAAAAAAGACAGTCACAGGGGAATTTGTAATGGCTTCCCACGTTTTAGTGGAATACTTCCGTTTTTTATTCACCTCGCAAACAGTGTTCACAAACAACAGCAAAGAACAAAAGCTGTGATTTATATTTATGGACAGGTATACACGCACCCCTGACCTCCTGCTGCCTTCCTCACCCTTCGTACTAGAAGCAATTTATGGAGGCTGGTCTAAATAAACATTAAGGAGGCAAGGCCACAGACTGACAGCCAGGAAAATCGATGGTCTCCAGAAACCAGCAAGTAGGATCAATAAAAGAGATTAGGCATCACAAGCTAGTGTAAGGTCGTTACAGGTAAATGTGGCTTGCTCATCATCTGATGGGGTTCTCAGCAACAGGATAAAAACTCATATAAACAGAAGCACACAGCGAGCAGCCAATGGTGGCTTCTCCTGGGTTGCAGAGACTGATGGATGACCCCAGAATGAAAGGGATTTATATAGAGGCCTAAGGGAATTGTCATTTGCTCTTCCAGCAGTGGGGCAGCTCAGGAATGGGGCAGGAAGTAGTGCAGCTGTATCCTTTGAAAAATCTCTCCGCGGCTGGGCGCGGTGGCTCACGCCTGTAATCCTAGCACTTTGGGAGGCCGAGGCAGGTGAATTGCCTGAGCTCAGGAGTTTGAGACCAGCCTAGGCAGCATGGTGAAACCTTGTCTCTACTAAAATACAAAAAATTAGCCTGGTGTAGTGGTGTGCACCTGTAATCCCAACTACTCGGGAGGCTGAGACAGGAGAATTGCTAGAACCTGGGAGGTGGAGGTTGCAGTGAGCTGAGATCATCCCACTGCACTCCAGCCTGGGCAACAGAGTGAGACTCCATCTCTGAAAAAAAAAAAAAAGAAGAAAGAAAAATAATAAAAAAAGAAAGAAAAATCTCTCTGCTTTTGCTTCTCATAAGTTAGCTTTCTCTGGATTTATTTATTACTCCTCTCTGAACACAGACCAGCATAACTTAGCCCACCCTGTCCTTCTGTGCACACATACACACAAACACACAGAAACAAACACACACTCACCTTCAACATTTCTTAACAGGATTATTTATACTCAAATGCACAGTAAGAATGAATGGGAACTGCTATGATGAAAACTTAACTCTCTTTTCATATGTCTCAAAAGAAAATCCATGCACTCATAACTTAAAACATTGGATTGTTAACTTGCAAGCTGAAGAATGAAGGATAATTACATTCTTGAGTTTGCAAGTTAATGTCCAAAGCTTGTCAACAAAAGAATGAAGTATAATTATGTTCTTGAAAAGCAGGGATACTAAGAGGAAGAACCAAGGCAAAATAGATTTTTCCTTTTTATGGAACAGGCCAGTTAGAACTTAAAAATTCAAATCTTAGCTTTGTGGGAATGCTTACTTTAAAACCAAAATCATGCTTTGTTTTGGCTGAGAATTTTCATTTTAGAAATGGGGGTAAGGCCTCTGTCTGACAAGAATATAATGGAACCACAGATGAGGATGAGTATAGGAAGAGAAAGTTTAATTTCCTTGATTACTAACAGACAATTGGAATTTTAATTGAATTTTAATCTAGGGACAGGATAAAGTGAGGGTAATGTTCTCAGTAGTAGTAAATGAAGAAAAATATCACACTGTTTTGCTTCCCTTGAATCTGGGGCTTCCCTGCATTGGGACCTCCCAAAGCTGACCTGATGCCTTGCTTTGACTGATGTGATGTGGAAGGTGTCATGTGAGTTCTCATTTTAAGTTTCAAGAAGACTTAAAGCTTATTCTGTTGATGTTCCTGGATAACACAATGTGAACAAACTCAATGCTATGGTTTAAATGTCCCCTTCAAAACCTATGTTGAAATTTAATTGCCATTGTAACAATACTAAGAGGTGTAGTATTAAAGATGTGAGGTGATTAATGGTGTTATTGAGGGAGTGGCTTAGTTATTACAATAATGGGTTCCTGATAAAAGAATAAAGTTTGCTCCCCCATTCCTCTGTTTCACATTTGCCTTTACATCTTCCACCATTAGGTGATGAAACACAAAGGTCCTTGCCAGATATTGACACCATGCTTTTGGACTTCCCAGCCTCCAGAACTGTGAGAAATAAATTTCTTTTCTTTGTAAATTACCCAGTTTGGGATTTCTGTTATAGCAGCAGAAAACTGACTAAGAAATAAAATTAATACCAACATGGGACTATTGCTATAAGAAATACCTAAAAATATGGAAATGACTTTGGTTTGGAACTGGATAATTAACAGAAGCTAGAAGAATTTGGAGGAGCAGGCTAGAAAATGCCTATATTGCCATAAAAGGAGCATTATAAGCAACCCTGGTGAGAGCTTAGAAGAAGAGGAGAACTATAGGGAAAAATCTGAATATTCTTAGAGATCACTCAAATAGTTATAACCAGAATGTTGGTAGAAATATCAGAAGTAGAGACCACTTTGATGAGGTCTAAGACAGAACTTAGGAACCAGGAATTAGAAACTGGAGTAAAGACTGTCCTTCTTATACAATTGGTAAGAACTGATGGAATTGTGTTTGTGTTCTGGGACTTTATAAAATGCACAAGTTAAAAGTGATGTACTAGGTAATCTGGCATAAGAAATATCTAAGCAGGAAAAATGGCTACTTTTAACTGCATACAGTAAGATGCAAAAGGAAAAAGTGACTTAAAGGCAAAATTTCTAACTAAAAGAGAAGCAGAATAAAATTATTTTGAAAAATTGCAGCCTGGTCATTTAAAGTATGAAAAAAACCTGTTTGGGAGAGCAAACCAAGGATGTGGCCAAGCCATGGTTTACTAGGAGATGATTAGGATTAGAAGAGATCATCAAGACAGTTACAGAATGATGCCAAAGGCATTTCTGACATCTTTAAGGCTGCCTTTCCCATCACAAACCCAGAGCTCTAGAAGGGAAAAATGGTTTGGAGGAATGAGGACATCTTCCATGGAGTCTCTGCCCAGAATTACTTCAGGTCTCTGCATTCTACAGTCAAAAACAAAACAAAATAAAAGAAACAAACGAAAACACTTGGCCACCTGGGTCATGGCTGAAGCAGACCCAGGTGCAGCTTGACCCATTGGTTGAAAAGTACAAGCTATAAATCTTGGCAGCATCAACATGGTGGTAATTCTGCAGGAACATGGAATGCAAGAGCTATGGAGACATGGTTCTCTCCACCTAGATTTGAAAGGATTTTGCAAACAGCCTGTGGGACCAGACAGAGACTTGTTCTAGCAGCAAGGCCCCTGCAAAGGGCCCCTACTAAGGCAGTACCAAACAGAAATGCAGGGTTGGGGCCCCTATAGAGAGTCCCTGCAAGAGCAATGCTTAGTTGAACCATGAGAGTAGAAAAGCGGCAGGCATGAGACTTTAACCTGAGAATTGATGGATGGACTGAGCCAGCAAAGCCATAGACGTAGCACTACCTGAGGTCTTGAGGTCCCAATCGTCACCCCAGTATGCCCAGGATTAAGGATATGGAGTCAAAGGAGATTATTCTCCAGCTATAAGATTTAACATTGTTTCCCCTCTTTGATTTTGGACTTACTTAAGACCCTTCTTGCCTATTTCTCCTTTTTGGGGTGAAAATATCTATCTTATGCCTTATCCGCCATTCTATTTCGGAAGCACATAACATATCTTGATTTTATAGGCTCACAGCTGGAGAAGAATTTCCCTCAGGTTGAATGTACCTTGATTTTCACCCATATCTGATTTAGATTACTCTGGACTCTGGACTTTTCAGTTGATGTTGAAATGAGTTAATAATTTTGGGGCTATTGAAATAAAATGTATGTATTTTGTATGTGAGAAGGACATGAAAAATTTAGGAGGGTCAGGAGTGGAATGCTATGCAAAACTCATGTTAAAATGTCATTGCCATTGTAACAGTATTAAAAGGTGAAACCTTTAAGAGGTGATTAGGTTATGAAGACCCTGCCATGGTGGATAAATAAATGCCATTATTTCAGGAGTGAGTTAGTTATAAAGGGAGT
>NW_012105686.1:1824968-1829687 GCF_000951045.1 Mandrillus leucophaeus | reverse complement strand
GTTGGTAGAAATATCAGAAGTAGAGACCACTTTGATGAGGTCTAAGACAGAACTTAGGAACCAGGAATTAGAAACTGGAGTAAAGACTGTCCTTCTTATACAATTGGTAAGAACTGATGGAATTGTGTTTGTGTTCTGGGACTTTATAAAATGCACAAGTTAAAAGTGATGTACTAGGTAATCTGGCATAAGAAATATCTAAGCAGGAAAAATGGCTACTTTTAACTGCATACAGTAAGATGCAAAAGGAAAAAGTGACTTAAAGGCAAAATTTCTAACTAAAAGAGAAGCAGAATAAAATTATTTTGAAAAATTGCAGCCTGGTCATTTAAAGTATGAAAAAAACCTGTTTGGGAGAGCAAACCAAGGATGTGGCCAAGCCATGGTTTACTAGGAGATGATTAGGATTAGAAGAGATCATCAAGACAGTTACAGAATGATGCCAAAGGCATTTCTGACATCTTTAAGGCTGCCTTTCCCATCACAAACCCAGAGCTCTAGAAGGGAAAAATGGTTTGGAGGAATGAGGACATCTTCCATGGAGTCTCTGCCCAGAATTACTTCAGGTCTCTGCATTCTACAGTCAAAAACAAAACAAAATAAAAGAAACAAACGAAAACACTTGGCCACCTGGGTCATGGCTGAAGCAGACCCAGGTGCAGCTTGACCCATTGGTTGAAAAGTACAAGCTATAAATCTTGGCAGCATCAACATGGTGGTAATTCTGCAGGAACATGGAATGCAAGAGCTATGGAGACATGGTTCTCTCCACCTAGATTTGAAAGGATTTTGCAAACAGCCTGTGGGACCAGACAGAGACTTGTTCTAGCAGCAAGGCCCCTGCAAAGGGCCCCTACTAAGGCAGTACCAAACAGAAATGCAGGGTTGGGGCCCCTATAGAGAGTCCCTGCAAGAGCAATGCTTAGTTGAACCATGAGAGTAGAAAAGCGGCAGGCATGAGACTTTAACCTGAGAATTGATGGATGGACTGAGCCAGCAAAGCCATAGACGTAGCACTACCTGAGGTCTTGAGGTCCCAATCGTCACCCCAGTATGCCCAGGATTAAGGATATGGAGTCAAAGGAGATTATTCTCCAGCTATAAGATTTAACATTGTTTCCCCTCTTTGATTTTGGACTTACTTAAGACCCTTCTTGCCTATTTCTCCTTTTTGGGGTAGAAATATCTATCTTATGCCTATCCGCCATTCTATTTCGGAAGCACATAACATATCTTGATTTTATAGGCTCACAGCTGGAGAAGAATTTCCCTCAGGATGAATGTACCTTAATTTTCACCCATATCTGATTTAGATTACTCTGGACTCTGGACTTTTCAGTTGATGTTGAAATGAGTTAATAATTTTGGGGCTATTGAAATAAAATGTATGTATTTTGTATGTGAGAAGGACATGAAAAATTTAGGAGGGTCAGGAGTGGAATGCTATGCAAAACTCATGTTAAAATGTCATTGCCATTGTAACAGTATTAAAAGGTGAAACCTTTAAGAGGTGATTAGGTTATGAAGACCCTGCCATGGTGGATAAATAAATGCCATTATTTCAGGAGTGAGTTAGTTATAAAGGGAGTGGGTTTCAGATAAAAGGATGAATTCATCCTCTTGCTGTCTCAATCTTGCCTTCTCTTGCCCTTCCACCTTCTGCCCTGGGATGATGCAGCATGAGGACTCTTGCCAGATGCTGACACCATGCTCTTGGATATCACAGCCTCCAGAACTATGAGAAATGCATTTATTTTCTTTATAATTGCCCAGTCTGTGGTATTCTGTTTTAGCAGCAGAAAACAAATTAAGGCACTCAGGCTTGGTTGCTGAGTGCTAAGGTTTGTGTGCTCAGTTGCTCCTGATACCCTGTCCAACCACAGTTATGTGGGTAAGACCATCCTAGATCACCTAGTTGGTCACTGAACCACCAGATGACCATATATGTAGGAGCAAGTATAGCCAAGAGCAGGTAAGTCAGCTCGGACCAGAAGAACTGTTCAGTCAACCTGCTGGGTCATTATCTAAATCAACTGCTGCTGTTTTACATCACTGTTTGGGGATAGTCTATTATGCAACAAAAGCTAACTGATTCATCCATTAGGTAAATGTTAACTGCACAGCAGTCCTGGGAATGGTGAAGGGGTTCACCTTAGTTTTGTCTGCATTTTCTCATTGTTCCTAGCAAAATACATGACCTAAACTTTCCTTTCCCATGACTCTGATACTTTCAGTACACTGTGTAGCTTCTTATAAGTATTAGATTAGTTTTCTTCCTTCTTCACCCCAAATAGGAATCATGCTGTTTTCCTGTGCACACTTTCTGTTTAGCATCTTATAAGCACTCAAATAAATATTTAATAAACGATTATAACATAGCTTGAAGGTGTAGTGGCAATAAAACCATATTACTTCTATTTGTAGATGAAGACCAATTAGAAGAGAAAATTATACATATATGTATGTGCATATATATGACATATACTCAGTGTGAACATACATACATACACACATACCTATACACACATATATATATACGCATATAGAGTGAATATATATTATATACTTTTATATATAGAGAGAGAGAGTTGGGATGAAGAATAGTCTTTTTCTTATATGAGGCTATAGTAGATTTTGTATTTATTTCAACTACCTGCACCTTGATGCAATAAGAGGATTGTATGACCTGCTTGTTGCCATGTGACTTAAGAGTCTTTCAGTGGAGAACTACACTTTCGCACCTCACTGATATCAGGCCTGGAACGCCTGGGCTCCTGGCCAGTGAAATCTGAGCCAAAGTAGTTAGCCAATGGAGAGCAGAAGCTTAAAGAGGATCAGGAGTTTCTGCTCAACCTCTTGCTGTTTTCCCCCTGCCATGAGAATAGTACAACCAGGTAGAAGCTGATCCTTCTGTGTGGCTCTCAGATTGAGGAAAACACATCTTGAGGAACCCAGCAGAACCACAGTTGTACCACGAAGAGCATGTAATGTGTGAGGAATAGCCTTTGTTGTTATAAGCCACCACAGTTTGGGGATTTTTGTTGTTGTTGTTGTTACCATAGCTTCACCCAGTAAAATATGACTAATACAAAAACCTTATATTTTTCCCAGTCGAATGTCAGCTATGAAAACAACAAATTTGATAAATGTATGACAGGGTGCAGTGTAATCTCTAGGGTTCCTTCTTTCTGAGTCAACTTGTGCCCCCTTTTTACATCACTGTCCTATGGTGGACAGTTACAAAAAAGACCATGTATTTTTAGGCTGTCTTTTGACAGCCAAAAAATGAAAGAGCGCCTCCTAAAGAATTCCTAGGTTTGTGAAGAAGTATTTCCACACCCCCTGAAACACAAGGGAGTCATAGGGTCATTCTAAATGACATGATGGCAACATTTTAAACATGTTGCCATTTCACAATGAGCAGTAGAAAGGTGAAGATTTCAGGTTGCCCTGAAAGTGCAAAGCATTTTTACTTGATAAAGCTTTTAATGGTAAAGATAATTAAACATAAACGAAGTGGGGAGAAGAGAAAAACAATAAAAGGCTATGCAGAGACCAGCCATAGAACGTTAGGCAGCATGAGAGGTGTGGACTCCAATCAGCTGAGTGTCCCATTCTAATTTACCTTCAATTCATATGAAGTCTGAACTTCAAACACAAAAGTGAAAATGGAACTGGGGCAGCCTAAATTGTTGCAAATTCATGTATCAGTGGGCACACCCTCTAATCAACCCTAGCTTGTCATCTCCAAAAGGAACAGCAGGATTTTTCTGTAATGGGAGGGAAGTGGGATGGGAAGGGTTCACATTAGAACAGGATAGTGGTCTCTCTCTACTTCTTCAATATGCCTGACATTTGCAAGGAAATGGGAATGCTTTCCGTTGTTAAAAAGCGTAACCTGACAACATGACTGCATGTCTCAGAGAAACTTGTCAAAAAATAAGATCATGGGACACTGTGCGCATCCACTCTGTCATATTAATGGAAATTCCCCAAAGCTTCAACATTCATTTTTTTTCCTTTGTGCTTCCAACAAGAAAATCATTTGAAAGAGAAGGTAGGAAGACACATATGCTCTCACAGCTCCCACCATTTCATTAGAATGGTTTGTGCTAATTTTCTTTTAAAGCTTCCCCATCAAAGAAGAAAGCTGTTTTTCTTTCATATCAGATCTCTCAACCAGATTGTTTCTGTTCTGTCTCATTGCCATTATCTACCGTTTATAAGTTATTCACCCCACTGTGTTTGCAGTGGTGGTCTTTTGCCTACCCTGCCAGAGGCCCCAATCTTCCACATTATATCTGTGGCTTCCCTGTGAGTTCTTGGTGCATTTATTTTCTGATACATTTCCAAACATAAGATGACAGCATACATCCCTTGGGTACAGTTATCAGTGGAAGCCATGCCAGGAATGTGTTATAGGCTCTTTGGAAAAGATGAACTATCTGCTCTCTTCTTCCTATATACCCAAAGTAAAACATGAATATGTGCCAGAACATGGAGCTACCTGGAACTCCCTGTGGTGGAAAGATTCAAGTTCCTTGCCTCTCTGTACTTGGTGTGTTTGGTAGGGGTACGTGGGGGTTCAGCTGAACCCTTTTCAGCTTCTCTCAGGCCCAATCATTTCCCATCACAGAACCAGGCCAGAACCAGGTCAGTCTCATCTAACCCAGAGGGCATCGTTACATTAAAAAATCAGAGGCAGATTGCTAAGTTCTC
>NW_012105686.1:1814385-1824918 GCF_000951045.1 Mandrillus leucophaeus | reverse complement strand
CACGAAGAGCATGTAATGTGTGAGGAATAGCCTTTGTTGTTATAAGCCACCACAGTTTGGGGATTTTTGTTGTTGTTGTTGTTACCATAGCTTCACCCAGTAAAATATGACTAATACAAAAACCTTATATTTTTCCCAGTCGAATGTCAGCTATGAAAACAACAAATTTGATAAATGTATGACAGGGTGCAGTGTAATCTCTAGGGTTCCTTCTTTCTGAGTCAACTTGTGCCCCCTTTTTACATCACTGTCCTATGGTGGACAGTTACAAAAAAGACCATGTATTTTTAGGCTGTCTTTTGACAGCCAAAAAATGAAAGAGCGCCTCCTAAAGAATTCCTAGGTTTGTGAAGAAGTATTTCCACACCCCCTGAAACACAAGGGAGTCATAGGGTCATTCTAAATGACATGATGGCAACATTTTAAACATGTTGCCATTTCACAATGAGCAGTAGAAAGGTGAAGATTTCAGGTTGCCCTGAAAGTGCAAAGCATTTTTACTTGATAAAGCTTTTAATGGTAAAGATAATTAAACATAAACGAAGTGGGGAGAAGAGAAAAACAATAAAAGGCTATGCAGAGACCAGCCATAGAACGTTAGGCAGCATGAGAGGTGTGGACTCCAATCAGCTGAGTGTCCCATTCTAATTTACCTTCAATTCATATGAAGTCTGAACTTCAAACACAAAAGTGAAAATGGAACTGGGGCAGCCTAAATTGTTGCAAATTCATGTATCAGTGGGCACACCCTCTAATCAACCCTAGCTTGTCATCTCCAAAAGGAACAGCAGGATTTTTCTGTAATGGGAGGGAAGTGGGATGGGAAGGGTTCACATTAGAACAGGATAGTGGTCTCTCTCTACTTCTTCAATATGCCTGACATTTGCAAGGAAATGGGAATGCTTTCCGTTGTTAAAAAGCGTAACCTGACAACATGACTGCATGTCTCAGAGAAACTTGTCAAAAAATAAGATCATGGGACACTGTGCGCATCCACTCTGTCATATTAATGGAAATTCCCCAAAGCTTCAACATTCATTTTTTTTCCTTTGTGCTTCCAACAAGAAAATCATTTGAAAGAGAAGGTAGGAAGACACATATGCTCTCACAGCTCCCACCATTTCATTAGAATGGTTTGTGCTAATTTTCTTTTAAAGCTTCCCCATCAAAGAAGAAAGCTGTTTTTCTTTCATATCAGATCTCTCAACCAGATTGTTTCTGTTCTGTCTCATTGCCATTATCTACCGTTTATAAGTTATTCACCCCACTGTGTTTGCAGTGGTGGTCTTTTGCCTACCCTGCCAGAGGCCCCAATCTTCCACATTATATCTGTGGCTTCCCTGTGAGTTCTTGGTGCATTTATTTTCTGATACATTTCCAAACATAAGATGACAGCATACATCCCTTGGGTACAGTTATCAGTGGAAGCCATGCCAGGAATGTGTTATAGGCTCTTTGGAAAAGATGAACTATCTGCTCTCTTCTTCCTATATACCCAAAGTAAAACATGAATATGTGCCAGAACATGGAGCTACCTGGAACTCCCTGTGGTGGAAAGATTCAAGTTCCTTGCCTCTCTGTACTTGGTGTGTTTGGTAGGGGTACGTGGGGGTTCAGCTGAACCCTTTTCAGCTTCTCTCAGGCCCAATCATTTCCCATCACAGAACCAGGCCAGAACCAGGTCAGTCTCATCTAACCCAGAGGGCATCGTTACATTAAAAAATCAGAGGCAGATTGCTAAGTTCTCTGATCTACTCAAAACTCTCATTTTTAATTTCCTTTATGAGCGATATATATGTAGCTTCGACAAGTGGGAACATTATTATATAGTCATGCTCTTGGAGCTTAAAATAATTTATGCTGGCTCTGAAGGAGATCAGTCATCAGCCTAGAAGGCAATGGCAGTCGTTTCACTTTGTATGGGGTTCAGTTTTCATCGCAAGCCAATTTTTATGGACAAACACAGCCCACTTGGACTTAAGATAAAATTATTATTGAGGAATCATTAACTGTATCTTTCTAAAAGTACACTCACTATTATTTCTGTTCCAGCTGTTTCTCTCATGTTCTTATATATAGATTCAATCTGAATTAAATAAAGGTATAATTAGCAGAAAGATTATTGTGTTTTTAATGCTATGAGGAACACACATTGTACTCAGATTCAGAAATTATTTTCAACACCCCCCATTTACTTGTTATGTAAGCTTAGGCAAGTCACTTAACCTCTCATCTTCTTTCCTTGGATGATGAAGATGGTAATATCTGCCTTACTTGACTCACAGGATAGTTGTCAAGCTCAAAATAAAGAGACAGCATAAAAGAAGAAGCTTGATATCAAATGTGTATGGTTATAGAGTACAATAAAAGTGGGCAATTTTTATGAATCCAGCCATTCAACAAACAGCAGATAATCACTATGCCAGGAATAAAGATAACTACAATAGGTTTCTTGTATATGTAGGTTCACACTCTAGATTCAGAAGCAAATAAAGAAGCAAAAAATGATTTGAAAAAAGTAAAATAGAAGATATGGAGATCACCAACCTCCACCACTATTTCCACTATGTAATGTGTATTAAGAGCTAACACTATATCAGGCCCTATGCTGAGCTCTTTACATCCATATTCCATTTAAGCCTTATGATTCTCTATAAAGAGAAAAATATTAATTGTTACCATTTTACAAATGAGGATATTGAAGTTTGAAAAATTGAGATATTTACTGTGACCCTAAAACTTCTAACATAATATCAGAATAGATGGAGGTTTGGTAGAGGACTATCATGAGTCTGTTTTTAAACATTTTGGGTTCCTATGTGTTATACAGTTGATAAATTACAGCTGGCCATTTGGATACAGGTTTGGTGCACCAAAACGAAAAAATCTAAGGTACAGATTTGGATATCACCAGTGTCTACCAAACCTTGTGTTTGTCTGTCTATAGAGAGTTTGAGCAAAAAGAAAGAAGTAAAATAAAGCCAGTCATATCTGGAAGATCCATTTTTGCAAGAAGAACTCAGCTTTTGAGACTCTAGGTTCCTGGGCTTATTAGGAGTCAGGGTTAAGTTTCTGCCTTGGTAAGGCCACCACTTAGAGAGAAATCCTCATATGTTATCTTTTAAGTTCCTACAATTATCCCATTATTAGACAAGCAAGTAGAAGCTGCACTGCAAGTCATCAGGTACTCTAAAGCACAAAATTCCAGAATGTCATGATGTCTGGACAGTCTTTCATGAGTCAGGATTGATTTTAAGAAATGATGAGTGACTGTTTATTTGGAAAAATTACATATTTTATATTGTTTTCATTTTCTTTTATATTGTTATTTTAAATAATTTTATCTTAGTTATATTTTGCAGAAATTATCTAATCTATACTGCTATTTTACTTAACAAGAAAATCTTTTTACAGTGATACCAATTTTGGTACTTGGATGTAGGACTCCATTACTAACTGATAGCTACGGACCTCCCAAAATCTGCATGCTATTTTGCACGTGCCGGAAGTACCAAGTCTATGGATGCAGATTCCCAGGCAGGATAACTTTGCAACTTCACTTTTTTAAGGGTAGCAAAAGCTACTATTGAAAAATCATGGGATGCAATAGAAGATTGGTGGACACATCCAGTAACAGAGTTGAATGGTGATAATAGGAACAATAAAGCACAATTAAAATTAGCAGACAAAATAACTTCAAATAGCTCATGATTTTTTCAGAAGTGTTTTTGAATTTGAATTAACCAGCTAAGTTATGATAATATTTATGCAGTATAGTTCTCCAGGTGGCCTGGGACCAAATCACTTCTCCCCCTTTTCTGCTTATAGTTCTCAAGAATACCTGTAGAATGTTCTAAGAATGCAACACCTTGAGATAAGAAGGAACTGGCTGGAACAGCCTGGGCTCTGTTTTAGCCTCCCTTAGTGACAGGATGTCCTTCAGTGTTTTATCCCAGCAAGTAATGTCACCTCTGGTGCATAAAATCCAGAGTAGACTGCTTTCCATGGTCCCTTAGCTACAGTACATGTAGGACACGTGTACTTGAGACTCCATACCCTCTAGGCAGCTTTCTTGATCCTTGGGTATCAGCTTGCAGTGAATCCTAGGCTTTTGTTGTCCCTTGTTGTCTATCCGTGAGTAGTAAGCCCAGTTCATGTAACCTGTTGTGTGTGTGGGTGTTGTGTCTCACAGGACTTAGACAAGCTACTAACCAGCGCACAGTGAACCTGTTTCATTATTTACTTGTAATAATAAAAACATCAATATCTACTGAAGAGTTGGAAACCAATATTACTCACGTACATTTCATAAATTCTAATGTTTGAAATAGAGTGTTTTAAAATTTACCTTGATGTCTTGTTTGTGGTTACATGCCTGCATTATTGATTATGCATTATTGATCATATGTATCATAGTCACTAAAAATCATCATAAAACTTTAAAAGGATATTTTTACTTCTTTAGTTTGTTTACTTTTAGATTTACATATCAGAAAATGACATGAGAAATTATTATATAATTTCAAGCTGTTTGTAGTATCCAGTCTAAACTATTCTGGGTCGACTGTGGGTTCTCCATTCAGAACACTACACATTGACTTCTTTAGGAACAGGCACTACATAAGTCAGTCACACCAAGTCTTGCTGTTAGTTGTAGATAAACTTTCATTGACATTTGCACATTTAATTCATTAAGAAATTGTTGTTACTGGGCAAAGATTAATTCATTCACAAATAGTCACTTACAAGTAGAAATAGTTAAAATTTTAAATTAAGGCATAGATTAGCCATTTGCCACATTATTTTTTTTTTTATCATTTTAGCACAGGAAATAGTGAGGCAAAATGACAGTTTTCCATCTGTGATATTTGAGGTGTGAAGGAAATGTGTTGTGCTTTTTTTCTAACTTGTAAAAGGGATTTAGAGGTACTTTCCAAATGAAGAAAATATTTTTACACAGCTGCAATGTAATGTGATGGACAGAGAAATAGTCTTAGCTCTTGAAGGACTTCAAATTTGGAATATAGTATCACCAACAATACACACTTGTAGAACAATTCAGTTTCCAAGTTACTTTTATATTCATTATCTCAACTGAGCCTCACAAAACTCATAGAAAGAGGGAGAAAGATAAAAAGTTATTCTAATTTTCTTTAAAAATTAACATTATTTGTTGTTGTTTAGAAAACTAATATCTGTTTATTATATGAAAATAAAAAATTATTTACATTCCACTGTACAGATATCCACTGTAAATATTTCCATGTATACACACAAAGAATTTTTCTTAGTAACATTCAAACATACACATATTATACATGATGATGAATCTTAAACTGTTTCTTCATATGCCATTAGCATATTTTACGTCAGTGAATTAGATATCAACATCATGATTTTAAAATGGCTATTAATTTTATTCTATTTTAGAATCAGAATTTAAATACACTTTTTAGTAAGACTGAGGTTGCTAGAAAACCAGTCACAGTGCGGTGAACTGGGTACTCCTTAATTATTACCATTAAATACAGTTGATGTGTGTTAAATAATATTTTCAAAACATCACCCAGATATATAGGGTTAAATTCTGTAAATAAATAAATGAATAGAAAAGCAGTCCTTCACAACAAAACAATAAAATGAAAGCTAAACATTTCCTGGCTGAATTTTTGAAATGTAAACACTCATTGTAAGATACCTTTCAATGAAATGTAAATTGAACTAAATGTAAATTGAAAGATAATATTTGACTGGGAAATAAATTACAATTTGGCCATTATTGCCTACCACAACCCCCTTCACATTTCCTCATTATAAACAGAAATCCATTTGGTTTGCCAGAATCAGCCTCATAATTGATAAAGATAATGGGATTATTTTAAAATCTGTAGTGCAACCCAGCCTGATAACTTTCTGTGACCTTTGGATTTCTTAAGAAAAATTCAGCCTTAAGCAGTCTATCTTAAAAAAAAAAAAAAAAAAAAATCAAATTGGAGTCTAATCCTGATTTAAAATATCTTAAAATATTTCTTAGTTATCTTTCTCATTTTGTCTAAGGGCTTTAGAATGCTCTGTAGACATTATCTCATTAATTCTTGGAGGATCCCGGGGCAGCGATTGTAGGAGAGATTTTCCTATTACCATCACTGCTCCCATGAAATGGAGACGCTGGGAGGTTCCATGAATTGCCCAAGGTTATAGACTGAAGCTGAGGAGTAGCTAAACCCAGACTCCAGGTCCCAGGGCTCCCTCTCCATATGGCATTTCCTCTCTGCAATAAATAACATTGCTATTCTGAAAGCTGGCTCTTAGATCATGTTTTATGTGGCAGAATTCAAGTTAATATGAGTTTCTCAGTGTTTTGATATTTATTTTAGATAGGGGTTGTGTATACTTAGGAAACACATGAAATGCACCACTCTCAATTAATGTATTTGGTCCTCTTAAGGATCTCTGGAGATTGCCCTGTAATTGCTATGACTACAGAGACTGGTATTTATCATTAAGACTGAAATGGCAATATCAGCTCATTCACTGTTTCATCACCCATTGTATATAAACATGAGAGGGGTTTAAATAAGTTGAATAAAATGTTACTCAAAGTGTGACAAACATGGTGACTCATCAGAAAAATCACAGATTGCATGCTACAAATTCTTCTAAGTCAGGTAAACACAATTTTTAAAACATAGCATACTTGAAAAAACAAACTAGTATTTTCTTCCTTGAATGTAGTTCCCTCCCATTTATTTTAAAATGAGCTAGAAAGTTAACACAGTTTTTAAAATAGTAGGCTTCCCACTGCTTTTTCCTGACATGAAGTCATAATCGTCTGTTTGTGTCATCATAACCATTTCCATAGCAACTAATGGTGATATCAGAACTCAAAGACTGAAGTTTCAAGAGGGAAAGGAATTATAAGGACAGATCATCTCTTATAAATAAAGATTATGTTTTCAAGCAGATATTACTAACAGAAAAGAAATGAATGGAAAGATTACCCACATTAAGGGAAAATCATAATTAGAATATAGATGTTTATTAAGTAATTATTCAGCTAGTGGTCTCTCTTCTACAATAAAAGAAATTGAAAAATGGGAATAAAAGGGAAATATATCCATGAGAGGATTTTTATGGACTAATTATGTTAAATAAAAGAGGCCATATATTTCTTAAGTAAATCTGAGGATGTTTCACATTTGATGCACACTGAGAAAGGTGTGCCATAAACCATGCTCATGTATTAGTGATATGAGCAGTTTAATACTAATTATCAGAGTAAAGATTAAATCTCACATATTCAAATTATTTTCTTATGGTCTTGCCATGCACAGCATGATTTAAATGTTTCAGATTCATTTGATTCCTTCATGTGTTAGTGGGCATATACACCCAATACTGTAGGGTACCAAGAAATGTTAGCTTATCCTCTACACAAACTAAAAAGGTATTTTCTCATTTATTGCTGTATTGATAAAAAGATAGGTAAGGGAGAGATAGTGTGGTAGGCAGCTTCTAAGTTGGCCCCCAATAAGCCCTGCTCCTTGATGTTTATAGCCTCATAGAATCTCCCTCTGGTGTGTGTTAGACTTACAAATTCACTTACAATACAATATGGCAGGAGTGATGGAATATTAATTCTGGCATAAGTTATGAAAGAACTATGGCCTTCTTCCGGGACACTCCTTCTCAGGCTGTTCTATTTGGGAAAGCCAGCTGTCATGTGTTGACAGGGGGACCAACTGTCTGAGTTTTCCTGAAACTTTCCTGCATTTAGCCCTTAAAGTCCAGTGTATGAAACAGTTGATCACTTTAGCAAGAGGCTCATGTAAGTGAGCTTGGAAGACTCTGAGGTTGCCAATAGCCATGTGAGTCAACTTGGAAAGATGTGTTCTACAGAAAGGGTCAGCAACCCTTTTCTGTAGAAGGTCAGATAGTAAATATCTTAGTCCTTGCAGGTCATGTGGTCTTTGTTGCAATGATTTCATGGTATCTGGATTTGTTTTAATTAAGTATGGTAAGACATACAGATATGAAAGCAATTTATCATAAGGGAAGAAGGTTTTATTATAGGTACAGTCCCCTAGAAGCGGGAGGCATGGCATGTCACATAGGGCTACTCAAGGAAGCACCAAGGTGAGATGAGTGGGCAGAGGCAGGTGCTGTGAACAAGAACCTTTATTGTGGTTTTTGAGGGAAGGAATGGATGAGGTGAGGTAAACAGGCTAAGCAGGCTTAGGTTTGAATTGTTGGAATAATTTTGGTGGAATATGGACTATAGGAGCTGTTCCTAGTTGTCTAGTACCTGGCCCTGATGTGATTGGGCAGGAGGGTAGTGTGAAGGCTCAATAAAATGAGCAGTTAGAGGCGTAGGCTCCAGATTGGTTGGTTTGCATATCAAAAGTGTGCTTACAGGCAAATTGTTTACTATTTCTAGGAATTAGCTAACCCTGGAAGGGGCTGCCCTTTCAGGTCATCAAGGTACCAGATATCAGAGTATCAAGAGTACAAGAGTTAAGAAAATGTAGGTAATACACACAGGTACTGAATTCTGCTGTTGTAGCACGAAAATAGCTATAGACAATATGTATACCAGTGAGCATGACTGTGTTACAATGATATAGCTTGCTGACTTCTGTTTAATGCCTGCCAATAGCCACTTGACTTGAGTAAGTTTGGAGGTAGGTCTTCTCCAATTGAACCATCAGATAAAAACACAGTTTTGGCTCCAGCTTTCTTGCATTCTCATAAGAGGCCTTGAGCCAGAACCACCCAGCAAAGCCATACCCAGATTTCCAACCCATAGAAACTATGAGATAATAAATATTTGTTATTTGCAGATAATATGTTTTGAGGCGTGTGTTATGCAGCAATAGATAACTAATACACATGAGTTGAGTAGAATTATTACAGAGGGTAAAGAAAATGACATCAGCAATATAGTGGAATAGGAGGTCTCCAACTCATAAGCCCCCACAGTAACAATAATTTTGTAGCCATTCATGGACAAAAGTGACTTAGTGAAAGCTTTTGGATTCAGGTAGAAGGCCATAAAATTCCAGTGGAGCCCAGGAGCTAGTAGGGCCATTTTGAGAGGATAGACCCATGTTCAAGTGGCAGGCTTGCCAATGTGGTCCAGACTCTGGACCTGGAAATGGCCCTGTACCTCTGTAAACTTATGTACAGCCCCATCTGACCTTGGTCTTGCTATCAGAACCATCCATCAAGAGACGTTGGAGGAGTCATGCCCACTTGTGCCTTGGAGAACAGGCTCACCAACGTTAGTCATAACAGTGGACCCTAAAATGGCCCTATCACTAAGATCTAGCCCCTTTCAGCACTGGTATGAGAACAATTGTGGCTGACTGCTATGGTTTCTACTTGAGACCATCATTACAACAGTTACTACTGTCACTACTTGAGACTATCATTTTGAGACTGAACAAAGGGGAACAAACATAGAAATGAAAGCTTAAGACAAAAGAAACTGTTCTAAAGGATGGGGCCAGTGGAAGAAGAAGAGAGCTCCCTGCTTCTAGTGAGCAAAGGCAGCCACCCTGAGCTTCTACAGCCCTTCATATTTACTGGGTAGAAAGAACAGGAAGGAGGAGGTAACAATTGGTCAGCTGCTTGATTGATCACAGGTTCATGTTATTGCTAACAGGCTTCAGATTTGCCTAATCACAAGAATTACTTGTGCCTGGGTTGTGACTGCCCTCGGCATTCCTTCTGGGTGGCAGACACAGTTTGTCAGTTTGCCAACATCCTGCTTTCATGAGAACAGTTTGCTGTTTACTAATATAGCCTCCAGTGATATACTGAGTTGATCATGACCCTCATTCTTTTGGCCTTCAACAAACAATCTTGCCTACACAGATACCCCAAGGAAGACATGTCTATCTTAGTCCCTAGAGCAGGTCTGCCTATGTCAGTTCCACAGCAGATCCTGAAGTGATCCTATTCCTCAGTGGCAGTCCCTCACAGCTGTAGTCTGAGACAGTCCTGCTTGCCCAGAGACACAGAGGGAAACAAAAATGTCCATGCAGGCCTCCTTATATCAATTGCACTGAGGATCTTGAAAGAGCCTTGTAACTTGGCTCTAGCCTCCCTCAGCTGCAGTCTGAGAACAGTCTTGGCCACCCAAGATCCTAGAGAGAGACACACCTGTCTGTATCTACAGAGGCAAGACTGTAGACCTGAAACAGCCCTGTGACTTGGTCCCAACCCTTTCAGCTGCAGTCCGTGGCCAGTACTGTCTGCCCAGGGATGCACCCAGTGACCCAGTAAGAGTACTCCGAGAGACCTGAAGGAAGCCACACCCCTTTGTGTGCCTGGTAACAAGCCTACCATCTGTGGACTCTGAAGTGGCTGCTCATTCCAGCACCAGCCCTACTGACCAAGGTCCTGGAGGCAATACAGTCCAGCTAGGGACCAGACAGGATTCACATCTGCTTGAGCCCCTGGTAACAGACCTACTAACCACAGACCTTATTGTAAACTCAGCAACACTCACATGACCTGGCTCCAACCACA